>NC_056465.1:9519525-9819525 GCF_008729295.1 Plectropomus leopardus
ACTTAAAGCCTAAAATAAATTGAAACTTGTAATTTCTTGTAAAACAAAAAAAAACACCGCTTGTACAGCTGTCATGAACAGGGAAATTATTAACTATCGAGACTAAAATCATTTTTTGAACCAGGTTGAAAACATTTTGGCATTTCCACATTGGCTTTATTTTTTAGGCCTGTAAGTTGTAGCTTGGTCTGGACACCCTCACAACGACACAGGCACTACTTCTGGAAACACCCCAACAGGTATTTGACTGAAAACTGAGCATTTGAAACTCTCCTAAATATAAAAAAATTGTTAAATTGTAAAATTGAAATTAAATTGTTGAAATCGCTGATATAAATTCAGTAAAATGTGACAAAGCAGCTGCATTGAGGAGATGTATTCATGTTGTTCACTCCTAAAAGCAGTTTAATGAACTTTGACCTTCACTGTTATAGTCTGCACAGTACTTGCCTGGTCACATGGTCCTACATGCAAGATTTTCCCCCATTAGCCATCCAACCAGGTTAATGCAATCAATGATTACAGCTGATCTGAAGTATATACAGTGCGCTGATATTACCTTCTCTGAGGTGAAGTAAGAACCCATTATATGATTGCTGTCATCACTGATTGTAAATGTCTAAAACCCATCATTACCCATAAGCTTCATCAGCTCTCAACCAACCTCACAATCAGAACTGCGTGTTCTGCTCTTCAGCAGTGGTTTCACACGGTCCTTATCCGTGTACTCCACCACTGATAAAGAAATAATAACTGTGGTGATTCTCTGGCTCACAGTGCTATTTGATAGCATCATCATCATCATCTTCCAACTTAGCCAGCTCAAATAACTGCCCTTTAAAATCTTATACATGCCCGCCTTATTTTTTGATTTTGTTGTTTTTCTTTTTAGCAAGTGCTCTTGTCTGTGAGATAGTTTTCTGGGTGTAAGTGCACTGCAGGGTTCAGATAGCGTGGCTGATGAAGTGGCAAACCCCTCGATCACAAGCATGAAGGCCAATATGGAATGAATGGAATAATATATCCTTGGGTCATATGGTCTTGATTTTGTTAGCTTTTGCTCAGTCTTTCAAGGTGATGTGTTTTTTTTTTCTGAATCAAATGTTCGATTTGGTGGCATAAGCGGTGAGCTGAGCCAGCTCAAACTTTGTGTGCCAAACAGAAACATGGGGCTAGAATTACTCCAGTGTTCCTTATTCAGGTGGTTTCTACCGGGAGCCAGATTATCTGCAGAGTAGGGCTGGCAAAAAAATCATTTTTAAAATTATGACTAAACGAGGAATTTCAATAGTTAATCACAATTAATTACATTTTTCAGTCAGGTTTTCAGTTCAATTATTTTACATTTGACAAGACCATATTGACAAGGTAAAGGTAAAGCAATTCTTATCAGATTGTCTTGATTAGGAATCAAGTGAAAAACTGGCATAAAGTGGGCATGTCTGTAAAGGGGAGACTCATGGGTTCTCATAGCACCCATTTTCATTTAGAAATCTTGAGGTGAAATAACGATACTGTTTTATTCCCCTTTCTGAGACGCTAACATGACACGGTTGGTATGACTAGATTCCTCGGGTTGTCTAGTTTCTGAAGTTACCAGCATATCAGGATATCAGCCTGTTACAGCCTCTAAATGACGGTAAAGTCGTCCAGCAATTAATGAAATAAAAAGAAAAGCCTTAAGTAGGGCCCTGCATCACGATTAACGTGTGAATGCTGAGAGTCTTACCACAAAGGTCTATATAAAAATATTGTGTTTATCTGAAGCTGTTTAGCTCATTGCACAGGGTCTGCTAAGTACTGTGGCTGATGCGAAAATGTGAATGACTCCTCTTCTGGGCTACTGTAGAAACATGGTGATGTAACATGGAGGACTCTGGATGGGGACTTGCTCGCTGTGTAGATAGAAATGGCTCTTTGTAAGGTAACGAAAGCATGACAGTTCTTACTTTCAGGTAATTATACACTATAGAAAACACATATTATATAATTTTCCATTTCTACCCATAGATCCCACTCAATCCTACACCCTAAACATTTTAATGTTAATAGGGAATCTAGTTTGCCTAAACTTTTTGCCACTTTTGTTACTATCCTGAGTAATATATTTTCCTGACAGGAAGATACGTTGTGAAATTACAATATTTTTTGGCATTTCTTGCTGCCAAGTGTACTATGAAGTGCATATTTTTTCTGTCAATTTTCCATATTCGTTCTAAACACAATGTTTAACCTACAAAGAGTTCTGCAACTCTTCCAAGTGAGATTTTTCTTCATATTGTTGTTTTTATTATTTGAATCTTTAGGCTACATGGAAGTATAATGACAGTGCGGACTAAATAAATACTGGGTCTGTTTAGAAATCATTTTTGATTGCAGAAAAAAGAGTAATCTTAACATCTGGATATAGTTTACAGACATGTATGTATGTGTGAGAGAGCATGAGAGAGAAATCCAGAAGGAAGCAGGATGGAAGCAGAGTGACATGAAAATTACGGGGCGACAAAATTCAGGGAGAAAAAGAGGAGCAGGACTCCCCCCAACCCCATCTTGTGACCGATTCGTCACCGCGACAACCATCACCCCCACCTTATTCTGGGATGTCCTGTAGTTATGTTCTTCAATTATGTCTCCCTCTTTAATGTCGCGGCTGCACATCCATATTTAGTCAACCGCTGCAATTTTAGCTGCCGCGTTGAAATGCAACCGTCTCACCCTGGAATCAAAGGACAGATAGAGCTTCCTCAGGCAGAGAGAGGGAGAGAGAGAGAGAGAGAGAGAGAGAGAGAGATTTACATTTATTTCTATATTCTTTCAGGCTACATCTGCAATTTGAGCCACAACAGGGAGATTTTCAGCATGCCAAGCAACTTTCAAGGAAAATGTGAGGTATGGCAATTTACCCACTGTACGTGAGATATTTTATTTTTGTCGGCACTGTAACCCCTGAAAAATATGTATGTTATTAAAGATGGACCGGGGGAACGAACAAGAGACTGAAATCTGCTGCAACAATTATGTGTAAAGTGTAAAGAGAAGGTTGAAAAGCCTGGGCGTGAATTAAAGCTTCCCTATTGTTGATCTTTTATCATGAGCTTTCTAGTAAAGTCTTGCTTCAGAGAGAGGATACATGTATAGTCTGCGCACATACACACAGATGGGAGGGAATTTAAAGGCTGAAATGTTTAAACTTAATCAGGGAAGACGGAGGAAATAGACATGTCTGATATGACTCAGCGTGTTTATAACCACCACACATGCGAGAATGTTAGTGCTGAGGTAGGGTCAACGGGTCGTTAGGACAATGTAAAAAATTTGGACTCGCTCACATTGAAAGCTGCTTTAATTTCTTAATTTTAGGCTAAAAAACTTGCTTTATAAAGAAAAGATACTGCTGCTCCAGAAAATATTGACTCATGACTCATATCCAACATTTTTACAAATAAAATATTTCCTGGCTTAGTACAAAGATAGGATTTTTAGGTTGAATTTACCCTTTTCACATCTGTTTAACCGAGTGTAATGTCAATTGGTCTTTTGTTTGTTTTTGTCTTTGTCATACTGACCTGACCCTGGACTGTCCAAATCACAGAAAACATTCTTAACCAATCTGGCCTGTATTTGGCTGCAGTGGGTTACAACACACACTATGATGAAATTCCAGAGCATGAAAGATGACATCCATAATTCTTTTCACCCTCAAAATAGTTTTCAACTATTAGTTCCATAATGAGACCAGCATGGTTGTGGATAAATGAATGTAATGCAAGTAATTTGTTGTTTATTAAATGAAATATTAGTCATGCGTCCACAGTTGCATCCTGTGCCAACACAAAAATAAAGCAAAAAATGTGATACTGGCCACACACTATGAGTCTTTGTAAAAAAACATAGTTCTGTGAAACCTGAAACTCAGCAGACAGCAAAGTACTATAAAGTAGTAACAGCTACAGTAGGTGTCACCAGGACCATGTTTTGTTATGATGACACACCCACACTCAGGTTAAAACACAATATCAGCTGTTGTAGTTCGTAACAATAAAACTAGTAGTTGTGTAGCTAGAATGTCAGGTTTTTTTCTGTTGGCAATCATGGATGTAGGTAAACTTTAAGGAGTTAAATCTTGTGTTATATGATCAGTCACAGACTGAACCGGCACTGCTGCAGTTACAGTATTAACACCTACAGGTGTGTTTTCTGAAATCCTCCAGTGACAAAGGGTTTTTTAAACCCAAAAATGCAAAGAATGAAATTCTGGTCTTAGGGAGAAGGTTTTTTACTAATGACTCTTGGAGGAACGAACTCGAAAGGTCACAAACACACAGAACACTGTTGAGAGTTTGAGACGATGCGTTCTGTTGCGCAATCCTCCAGCACAGAGGCCGCCTGCAGTGCTCCCAAATAACAACCAGGCTTTACCACCAAAAACAGCTGGTGTTGTGCAATGGCCGACCCTAAGCTCAGCTTACTCCACAGCTGTACACTCACAATGTAAGTTCAGTTTATTAACAGTAATAATGTTTTCAACTCAAAAAATGCTGGAGCACCTTTTCAATTCACCATCATACTTAAACTGCTTACTTCATACAGAATCTACCATACCTGAAATCTACACAGTTGATTTCTCACCTCAAAATGTATAGAAATTCTAAAAAAAACGTACAGATGTTGGTCTCACATTAATGCCAAAATGAATGCTGGGATACTGTCAAGGTCATTCCAGGTCTTTTAACTTGTGAAATGCAACTTTTGTATAGGGACAGTGATTGGGCCGCAAAAGATGACATTTGTAAAGGACACAAGAACAGAACCGTGGCAAGAAATGAACATTCAGAAAGGATCAAAGAGTACAGCTAACTCTGACTGTGCTTTTCTGAGTGTGTGAAGATATATAGTTACTATAGTGAGAAACTTTGGAGCTTTCATAAAAATGATGTCTCTCTGTGTCTCTCTCTCTCTATCACACACACACACACACACACACACACACACACACACACACACAGAGGAATCTCCCTCATGCGGAGGTGGCCACGGGCCAAGAGAGGTGTATAAGAGATGTGTTGCATGCAAAAGGTAGTTCTCGCAGGTGTGACAGGATGACCTTTTAATCACGCACAAGCACACACACACACACACACACACACACACAGACTAAATGGGAGAGAAAAAAAAAGCGACAGAGTACATACTGTACAGGCCAAGTGCCAGAAGATCCATTTGTCTTATCTGGTGAACATGAGCGTGTCTCCTCAGTGTCTAATTTTATGTGCTTTGATTAACATTTTGACACCTCGTGTTCTCTGAAGTTGGCCTGAGATTAATCAAATCATCATGTTAGAGTGGAAAGGGAGCTTTAATTCTCCATCAATAACTGCATTACAGTATGTAAACTATAGGGAGGCTACATTCCACCTCTTATTTGCTTTACTTTATTTTACTAAAAGATAGGCAATAGAAATACTGCTGGTTATGATGAAAGACACATTAATGTAACTTGCACTGGATCTGTTTAATTCTGTTTGAGCAAATTTGTAAACAATACTTGCATTTGGTACCCGTAATCTATTTCTATTTCTCTCACCTTCTCTCTACTTTCCTCGTGTTATGTGTTTAGTTTATTATGTCCATTCAGCTGATGTCATGATGTCAAAGACAAATCAAAATAATTTTTTTGTTTGTTATCATGTATCAAAATATGAGCTTAAAGGGAAAACTTGTTAATCACAAAAAATGTCCAGTTTTACAATTCAACAATCAAAACACAAGACTTTTGTAAATTATACATTTATGTTCTGAACTGAGATGAAGTAATGATTGAGCTTTGGTCTTGCTGGAGAAATCTCGCTCATTAACAGCTGATGACAGTCTGGTAAGACTGCAATATGAACAGACAGCGGGAAGACACGGTAGTACACATTTAAAAGCTTTTTAAAAACAATTGGGGCGAGTAGTAGTCCATCTGGTAGAGTCGATGCACTGGGGCTGTGGGAGCAGCATGAATAATACATCCATGAACTAAAGTGTAAAGTTTAGAAGTTATTCTTCTGGTGTTTTGGCAGTTACAGATTCATGTATATTACTTCCAGATTCTGTACTGGACGGATGACCCTAATTTACATGTAGCCCAATAAAACCAAGACTGATTTCTAATGAAAGCATCATAGACTCATGCTGTACATGTGTCAGTGGAAGTAAATGAAAGTTTTCAGGCCTTAAAAATCTGACCTCTTTTTTTCACTCATTTTGGTTTATGGTATAATCAGTACTTGTTGGCCACTTAAGTCGTACATTGTTATTTTCAGGACATTTTCAGCTGCTCAGAAATGTAAAATGTAATTTGGATACAGTGTCCATCGAGTCTGCTAGAATGAGTAAATCACTTTCATTGCTTGATTTTTTTTCTCTCTTTTTGTTCACATTTATTCCATATTGATAGTAAAGAGATAAACAAGGCATACGGGGAAAGAAAGGGGGGGAGGAAATAAAATGCATCAAAGCTTCCTGTCTGGAGGTGAACCAAGGACACTGCTGTTATATGATATGCTTCGAAACCATAGTGCTACCAGGACGCCACAATTATTTGGACTTTTTTTTTCCTGTTTGTGTTGTTGGTTTTATCTTTCACATATTCAGTTGAGACAAATAAAAACAATAATTTAGGATAAAGTCTCTTCATTTACATTTTTGTGGCATTAAGAGAGTCTAAAAGTACGCTTGACAGCTGGATGCAAAGTCACAATTAATCAGTCCCCACACCTGCTGTGCTGGTGCTCCTCCCTCGGGGCAGTTAGTTCGGGGGCAGGGTTGGAAACTGACACTATCGCGACTCAGATGCTGGTAATTCTCCTGCCAGCTATTTTGGCAGGACGCCAGTCTGTTTGCAGTCAGTCTGATCTATTGTTAAATCTAGTTTGACAAAATATGTGGTTCTGAACCAACTTGCTGCTGTGGCCAGTTGACAAAAAAAAAAGAGAAAAGAAATAACCTCATGACGACCGCAGAGTAAAGCGGTAATCATTAAAACATTTTCTGCTCAGTCATATCCATAATAACTTTAATATCATCAGATCAAAGTAATGGGATTAACTTGAACCACAGTGGTTACTTCAAAAGACGCAGTCAGACAATCACATAACCTGCTCTTACAGATTGTGGGCCTGATATCAAAGGGTGTTATGTATAAACGTATTAAGATGTTTGGGAGCGAAAACACACAGAGGAAGCTGATTAATTGGTTTGCTGGCGTGCCGAGGAAAGAAAACAGAGCGAGCCTCCTCGTTCCTTTTCTCTCTGCAGCACCTGGGTCTCAAATATCAGACCTGTTTCACCTGGAACTGCAGAGAGCAAACAAACACAGTGGGTGTGTTTGTGCGGGGGGGGGGGGGCTTTTAGAAATGCTTAATGAAATCGACAACATGAAAACTCCAAATGTGAACACTGTCTAATTTCTGGCTGAATTTAACTCACTTTAAGCATTGCTGTATGAGGAAACAGCAGCTCTGCGTACAACAAAGGGAATTAATTTGCTCCTCTTGTTCTTCTTTATTGGAAATGCCACCAAACTGCACTTTTACAGTAACTTTATCTGTAGCAACATTGACAGTAAAACCCACAAAAGCTCTTTAAATGAGTTCATGTTTCAGCAAACATAATACACTGATAAACTCAGTAAAGTGCCTCTTGGAACGGGCCCCAACATCTTAACATCTCTTAATATCTCAAATATCAGTATCAACTGAGCTGCATTCAGATTAGAGCTGGTAACATTTTTTAATTTGAGTCAAGATGTAAAAAAATTTTAAAAAGTTTGTCCAAAATATTTTTTTTATTAGAATGTGCTAGTTTACATATTTTAAAAATGTAGTATTTTGGAGTAGTTCTACAGTTTAATTTAACTGAAAAATCTCACTTCAAGCTCCACACATCACACACACTACCTACCAAGTAACTTTGACAAAACCAACTGCTTTAACTTTAACTTAACCACCGCTCGACTTTTTTCATTGTAGAGTAACCGGCAGCTGAACAGGTTTTGGAGCTGCTTGCCATCACTGAGCACAGACAGGCTACAATCACAATCTCAAAAAAGCCAATGGTGACTGAGAGTAACAGAAACTCTTCACCCCATCTTATTAACATGCCGTCTGAGGGAATATTTTAATTTCATTTTGATGCTCATTACCTGATCACTGCAAATACCTGATGTTTGATTATGATGTTTGAAAAACAACTGAATTGTAAACACATATAACAGGCATGACAGATAGGCCCTTTTAAAACTCTGCTGTGTACGTGGCCTATCAGCCCGGCACATCTGACCTGCTGTACAACAGAGAGACTGGAGTTTACACAAGACGTCAGTCAAAAGCATGAGTATACACACTAATGCAGTACACACAAGCATGTCCACTTGCATGCACCAATATACACACAAACACAATCAGCCAGGTGGTGTTGAAGAAGGGGGTGGTTATTGCCTAAGAGGGAGGGGTTTGGCTCTGTGACTGACAGGCCATTAGTTATCAGGGTTTGGTCAATCGTCTTGTTGACTGACGTCAGAGTGAAGGAACGCACCTTGTACTAAATATAACACACACCTGCTTTCATGCACACACACATGCACGAATGAGTACACATATGTTAAGACACACTCATAAATTCACCGCATGTATGTGAGAAACACATTCACATGCAGTTTTGCTAAAGCAACTCCGTACTTTACAAACATGAACTTTGACCTTCTGCAAACACCATACCTGTCTTCCCATCAGACACACAGAAAAGCACATGGCATACAGAAACTGCACCAGGAAATGTTGAATGACACGAACTTTATAGCAGGAATGCTTATCAACAAGTGATAGATCAAACATTATTAACAAAACATTCACATCTGGTGGATTGCACTCATATTTTCATGTCAATAACTCTGTGTAGCTCAAGGTGACGTATCGAGGTTTTGGTCGATGTAAATGCTTTTTGTGTGGCGATTGTGTGAAAGGTCTCTGGGATATTGTGAAGTAAAATTGAATCAATCTGCAGTCACTCAGAAAAAAAATGGGACATCCGTCCTTCAAACAAAAAAGTCATCTAAGTATTCCAAGGTGCCATGTCAAATTCCTCTTGTTGTGATAACATTGTTCAATCATATTCAATTTCAGCCGCATTCACTTATTAACAGCCTTTTGAAATTTGCAATTCTAAAGAACGATCGAAGGCTTCGAACACTGTGGGTGGACCCTTTTCTCTCTGTCTTTGTACCTATAAACACACGAATAAAGTGAATAGATGCTACTGTGAATGATCAGAACAAATCGAAAATAAGGGCTTGAATATAGTAACACAGAGGTAATGTGATTTCTAAAGAACGCTTATCAAGAGGCAGTACAGCAGGCAAATAATGGAACCAAAGTCGAGATGTCTGGATCCAGTCTCTTTTGATTTACCTGAAAAAATGTACTTTTTAATTCAAATCCCAAATGCAGCTGATTATTGATACTTGCTAACTTTTTTTTTTTTTAAAGACCCAAATTTGCCACTCAGGGTTTCAGTCAAAACCAAACTTTACATGACATGAAAAGAGAGACATAGGGTTGTTTCTAGTGAGGTGATAGATGTAAAGACAGAGCACTCATGTCTGCATGAGCACGCATTTCAGATAAAGATAAAAATTTTGCTATGTGACATTTTACAATCAATAAGACATAACCTATACTCTATGAAGAAGCAGCTGCTCTTGTCATTTTTATGTATAGCCACTTCAACAGTATCAAGACACGTGTTGGCTGAAGTAGATATGGCATGCAGCGACAGAATACACCCCTGTGCTATTGTCCAGCCTCAGAAAAGCAGCAGAGTTGCTCATCCTTGCTACCTTGACTTCTTCTCTTGTCAGGTGATAGCCCGTCTTCCCCTGTGTTCATGCAGCTGTCACAATGATAAAAACTGCTGAGGGAAAAATACTCATATTACAGACTTGTTATGTTAGAGACTTTTCAAACAAAAAGACGGATGTGATGTTTGTACCTCTTTACATGAAGATTCAAGTGAAATAACATAAAAAGCCATCCTTATTCACTTTGAGTCCTTTACTTTCTGCTTCATATGCCCCCGGGCAGGTTTGTTGAAGGGATGTGTTTTGGACTCTCTAGTGTACATTTCCAAGTCATTTTGTGGTACATGCTGCCCACTTCCTTCCTAAAACCAGAAGGTGGAAACATGCCCTCTGTGTTATTGAACTTTGGATCAGCAGAAAATTGTAAAACATAATACATCAGTAAAATCATATTTATTCTTAATTTGAATCTGCCTTAATCATTATTTCTAACTGTGGCTTGATGAAGTGTAATTTGAAAGAGCTTGATTGTAGTTAAAAACCTACATAATTACCTGCAGTTCTTCAAAAATGTCTTTTAGCTAATTCCTTTGGTTTTGCTGCCACAAACTTTACTGTTTTGATTCACACTTACAGCTCCCATCAGTAATGTTAACACTTTCTGTGAGCATGAAAGCTTTAATAAAGCACCATTTGGCAGGCAGAAAAAGTTATCAGCTAGCTTGTAGTGAACCATTCAGCCCCCAAAGAGACACATTTCTCCTTGAGGAGTTGATGGAGAGCAAAATAAAGTTAAAAATACAGTGAATATTGGACTTACATTAGTCAGATAGCCATGAACACAACTCTAAATGAACAGTATTGTTTTGGGATGTGTAAATCAATTTCAGAACTTTTAGACAAAGAAAAAAAACATAATTGGAGCAGATTGAGGAGGAAAAGACAGAAAAAATGCAGTATTTGTAACATGCATACACATATGACAGATTATTCTCTTTTTATCGTGCTCTTATACTGACTCAAACATTAACAGACAAAAACACGCTACACCATCAGAACCACACTGGAAATAAGCTCTTGGGCTATATTTTGCTTTATCTTTTTGACATATTATGTTTTTATATATGTTGTCAAAAATACATTCAGTTCAGGAAGTAAAAAGCATAAATTAAATTCAGATCTTAATATAGAGCAATGTTGGCACCACACTATCATTGTTGCAAATACTGCACATTCTCATGTGTTAGCAGGACTTTAAATAAACAACATAATTTTAAAATGGTGCACAGGTGCTGCTGTTGAATTTAAGGGCCAACATTTATGAATTTTTTTTTTTTAAATTATGTACCAAGTTTTAAATTTTGGAAAACAAACGGGGAAAAAAAGCATATCTCCCCTTCCTCAATCTGGTTAATTTAATATCTGGCCCGGTGCCCGACTGTATTGATAAAAAGTTGTCTTTCATGTTAGCAGTTGACGTTAGCATGATGAACAAGATACAGACACAATGAAAACACAGCGCAGCAGCCGAACACGGCAACTGAATGGTGTCGTCGTGACAAAGAACTCACCACACAAATGTTTGCTGCCAGATAGCAGAAAAATAAATGACTTAAGATGATAATGAATGTGACGCAGATAGTTTATTTGTTTAAACGCACACATACACACTATCTCTCCCTCGCAGACTCACACACACGTACGACACACACTTGATGAGAATAAAACGGAGATAAATGCATACTCACTACAGTCAATTAATAGCATTGCTTGAAATCCGTCATGCAATTACCAAACGCAAAATCACTGCCCTTTAAAGATACGGTAATGGTGACTACTAGCTTTTCTAAAAACAGATAGCAGCGTTGTCTTGATAGATGCCGGGGAACAATACCAAAATCATTTCCTTAATTATCTCCTCGGGAACTAATGTTGCAGATATGTGTGTGAATTAATTATTGGAGCTCGATATAAGAGAGGGAGCAAGAGAGAGCAGCATTATCCACCAGAATCTTTTTTTTTTTTCCCCACTCGGCATTCATTAAGGCGAAGGCAACTGTCACTCACTCGACGAGACAAAACCCTGATTTCCAGAAATCAAATTAGCGCTGAAAACAGAAAAGAGAGGAGGGACGGAGGAATCAACAAAAGACAGCCGAGACCTTATTGTGAGCGTCGGTGAGAGACACATCGCAGCGGAGAATGTTTCTTTCTCCCGTTTGTCATGTTCCATTTCGGCGTCCCCTATTTTTTACATACAGCACCTTTTTTTGTAAGCAGCTCTTTCTATGCTTTTGGGTTAGCCGGCTTTCAAGGTAACGCTCCCTCTTTAGCAGCCTGGCATTATGAATGTGACCTTGTGACTCTTGCACGCACGCACGCACGCACGCACACACAGGTTATTCAGCTCGAGCTCCTCTATCTCTCTCGCTGTAATCTCAGTAACTAACTGATCACAGCTCCTCTATAGCACCTAGAGTTAACTTCTGATATCTATATGACATCCAGAAAAGACATGTATACAGCGTTCAGAAAAGTCATTTATATGACCTCCATAATGACAATTTATATTATGTATGTCATATCCATGTCTTGTTTTTGAATATCATGTAGATATCTTCTCTGGATGTCATTCTGTGGACATTTGCATGAAATTTCGTATTACTTTTGTCGTAGGAGAGTGCTATTACGATTGTGGGAAATTCATTTTCATTAAAAGTTGCAGATTTGTAGTACATTTGTGGTTTATAACGTTTGTGGGTGTTACAGACGATTTTGCTAGATCCATTACATTATCCTGTCTGCGTTTTTTCAGCAATAAGCTGTAGATGCTGAGCAAGAGTGCTAAGCAAGACTTCAGTAGAACTATTAGCTGATCTTTCCCTGAACTTTACTAAGTAGTTTTTAATTGCCTAAACCTAATCAGAACTTAAGAGACAGCAGATCACTTAATGCCTGGATGTACTGTTTTGGTGGCACTGACAAAGGACCTATTTTGTCATTTCAGTTTTGCCTCAGTGTGCAGTGCAAATAAGAGTGGATTGAGGAAAGAAGCTACCACCGCAAGGAGGCAGGTTGAAGTGATGGATAGATCACGAAACACAGGACTTTCCTCCAAGACTTTTCCAAGGAGACTGTGTTTGGAATCGTGTGAAGTCAAGTCATTTTAAGGTGAGTCACCAATTTTCTTTTTCTATACCTTCCCTCCATAACTTGATGTTAAGTATGTAGCATTATCCGTGGGGCATTAATTTATTAGATGTCATACAAATGATCGTTTGTACATTTGCATAAGATATCGCTGTATGGGGATATGTTGGCCTGTCACAATATTTGCCTGATAACCAAGAGCGACCATTATGGGAAAAGGTTTGTGTTTTTTTTTTTTTTTTTTTTTTTTTTAAATCAGCATTAGCAACATAGCACACAATGAACAGGGAACTGAATTTTGAAGAAAGTCAGAAGTGATCATATTATGCAGTTTTTCATCAGTTAACGTTACCATCCAATGAACTTTTTGCCACAAGCCAGACTCAGATTTCTCTGGTCTTTGTGTCCTGGCACTGGACACTTTTTTCTTAATGTTTTAGACCACTAAGGGCCCTAGAGCAGGATTTCTGCTAAGAACTAAAGTCCTCCTCTATCTCTCAGATAGCCCTGCAGCCAGCAATCACCAGTTCAGCCCTTGTCAGTTTCTGGATTCTCAGCTTTCATACATTAGGGTGGGATTTCTTAAGTGCTAAGTCAAGTGAAGGCCAACACTATCTCAGATTCTACGTGCAGAATCCACTGTCAACCCATTACCCAGATATGGTCTGTTGAGTTCAATTAAACCAGGAATATCTGGATACTCCGCTGCTCTACGACGGTCTACATTAGGTGAGGACTCCTCCTAACATTTACCATGAAACTCCAAGCTCTTAGCTGCCCATTTTCACCTCTTTTCCACTCTGGGTTTGGATTTATTCCTGATATGGCTTCACTTTTATCAGAGAAGACAGTGCAAACTCCTTATGTATCCCTACTATGTATTCACCTGAATGATTTTAATTATTCTGAAAGGATCCAGATCATTGAAGATTTCAAGATTGTGTTTAATTCACAGAAAAGTTGTTCCCCCTGATTAACAGATTGATTGGAAAACTGCACAAAATCACTTCCCCAAATCCTGCCCAGTTACCTCTCACTCATCATCTTTTAGTACTTTAGGTACCACCTGATAAAGGTCTGATTTGAAACTGTGGCGACCCAGCAAACAGCCTGAGCACCGATGTTTGGATTCAGAATTGGGAAAATCAGTGATTTCACAGAGAGATGCCAGTTTATGAAGCATATATGTGAAGGGATCTGAAGGGTTAAAATTAGATTTTCAGTAGTTGATATTCACCTTCACAAAGCCTACAATAGCATAGCTTTGCAAAGTCTCAGCACATTTAACTCTGATCACCTGTACTTAGCCCTCTATCATCTGTAAAGATGGGTATAAATCTTTACCTTTTCCCACTTCTGTTCTTTCCTGACTAGTCAGTCCAATCTGCCAGTCCAGGACCCATAAAAGTCTAGAAAGATACAGAAAGACTCCCACAGACAACCTCAAGGCAATAGTGTTTGATAGATTTATTTTTATGAAAATAACAGCACAAATATTGTCAGATAAATGTATTGATAGTATCAGAAAGTACTCTAGGTGTATAGCATTCAAAAATAGAGGTCCTTGAAATTTAAGAATTTTTTAAGCTGCTTTTCAGGTGACATGTTTTCCAACCAGCTTTGCAATTATTTAAATTTTCTGATTTTCTTCAGTAAAAAAAATGGCACTGAAGAAACAATTTAAAAAAGTCAGAATTTTACAGATTATACTTCAGGCACTCTTTTAATACAGATATGGCATTTAGCTGAAATACTGAAGTAAAAAAAAGAAAACTGCACTTGAAAACTGTTTGAACTTCAGTTCCCAGAAATCCTGTGAGATGACATCAGTAAAGAGCACACTTGTGCTTAACTCTGTCTCTGATACCATGTACCAAAGAACATAGCAGTGACATGAAAGGGAGCAGATACAGCTTTGTTTGGAGAGAGTTTTTTCTTCATTTTCTGTGTTTGGTTTCAACTCATCCATTAATATGCACGAAGAAGCTTATACACTCCTTACTGTATTACAGTAGTTACTTATTTATGTGCTCCTGTTTCTGAGTCAGCATTCAGTATCTTTGCTCAGAGGCTTCAGTGCTTCGGGCTCATTTTCATATATTTAGTTATAATCTCTGTCATACTTCCTAAATATAATTTACACCTTTTGTAAATTGTGAATACACATACTGTAGAGTACTTCTTCAGAACTTATGGTGTGGCCTCGTACTCTCTATTCCTGCCCACACACAACCCACAAATGTACAGTACATTACCTGATTGAAACTAAGAAAGAGGGATTATGTGTAAAAAAACAGCAAGATAGACAGAATGAAAGAAATTGAGTGCAACTGAGATGAGAGAATGAGTGAGCAGAAAGTATTTTTAGTCTGTTTTTTCCTTTTTTCATCATGGAGTTTTATACATTAAAGAAGCTTAGATAAAATGTTCAGTAACATTTAAATTTCACATAATGGGAAGGGAGACTTCTGAAATTTTGTTGTGGAGTGACTCAACCTGTAGCTTAATTTGCAGGGGTGTTGTAGTGGGGGTAAAAATGTGACAGATTACCGAGGGCCCCAATGGGAAGTGGGCCCTCCAAAAGCCTGAAATTAAAAGTTTGGTCTTGGTTGTAATATTTTATTTCTAAGTAATTAGTGCTGTAATTACATTAAATGTTTGAATAAACATTTAAATTGAAAAAAATACATTTGTATAATTTCTGAGGCCTGTCTCACCCCTTGGAGGTATAAAATGACTTAGGGCACCGCTGCACTAGCATTCAACGCTGGGGGGGTCAGCAAAATTCCCTTTTTTTTAACTTGTGAGTGTGTTTGCTCAAAGTTTTGTAAATGCAGCGCAGGTGCAGCTTGTCATGACTTCTTTTTTCTCAGTAGCAGTTTGAGGAAGTTGAATCGTGGGGAAGATAATATGAGGGAGGGGATGAGAGCAAACTTTTAGACCCAATGCAATGAATGGATAAGTTTCATTTTTAGTGTGCCTGATGAGGTAAAAATAAATAACCAAGCATTACAATATTTCTCCTAATGAACAGTCGAGCTCCAATAATATGAAATCAGTGTGTGGCTGTAAATGTTTTAATTGTGGCAGGCTGCCACAAATAAATTAATGTGTGAGAAGCCCTGAGTGACCTCTTATGCTGCTTGTAGCACCAACATACACTGTCACGTCATTCCCCAAGAAAAAGAAAAAAAGGAAAGGGAGAGAAAGCAAACTGACTTTGTGAGAAAAAAATTTAAGGTGCCTGAAAGAGACATGGATTAAGAGGAAGTGCTGGGGGCCTACAGAGTCTGCTCATACATCGGGCCCAGAATTTGGGTGCTACGTCCCTGTTAAACAAGGGTCATTCCAGTTCTGGGAAAGCAAAGTGCTGACCTGTTCTTAACACCACAACAAGAACCAATCCGGTCTCCCAGAGGGTGTGTGGGGGTACGTACACATTGTGTATTACAGTATATTAGCCAATCTATCATAACATCTGTCAGCACAGCTGTAGGGCAAACAGGATTATCAGCAAGTACCCTCCCGACGATGACCACAGAGCTGTGATAAGTCCTCACGGCTCCCCACAACACCTTGCTCTATCACTGCCTCCCTCACACACACACATCCATCAGTCTCTCATCCATCACACTGCTCCGTCACAGTCCAGCCAATTAGGTGATAAGGCCTGACATTACAGGGTGGACCTCTCTTTACTCTGTTTGTGCGTGTGTGACCATGATCTCTCTGATCTTGTTATCGACATGCCAGTGACAAATGAACGCCTTCACACTTGTGTCCTGCAGTCAACAGATACACACATGTACCGGTCAACATTTCTAATCAGAGGAAAATTAATTACCAGAGTGGACCAACAAGCCGGCCCTCTTCATCTCTATTTGTCTGTTTTTCGTCTTGCTTTTCTTCCTCTTGCTGAGCTGAGCTACAGTAGAGGAGAATAATAACGATAGATGAAGAACACAAACAAGAGGAAGGATTTAAAGGGTCTTTAAGGCGTGTGTGCTCAAACACCAAAATGAGCCATATCTATAAACATATAGATTCCCTATTATTGGAGCACAAAGCAGCTTCCCACTGCAGGTAGCAAGCAGGATTAAACAGGAGGAGAAATGGAGAGAATATGGAGTGATAACGACAGGTTCATAAGAGGAAAAAAGTGCCTTTGGTCGGTGAGCTGCAGCATTAGATGAAGACACGAAACCACATTTCCATATGAACGAGGTACAGCTAGAAACACACACGTATGCACCACTTGCAGCATATGCAAAGCATGCACACAAATAGAAACACACTCCCCAAACTCTCAGGAACACACACCCTCCACGTACGCTGCTCCACCTTTCGCACACACACAGTCACCCACTTACCCACTCGCTCGCTCCACCTTTCAAACACACTCGCGCAGGCACGCACACACCCTCCACCCTCGACACACACCTTCCACCCCACCCCTTCATTAATACTTTCCTCTCTAAAGCGAAGGAGAAAGCCCTCCAATTATAAGCGACTCCTCAGCAGACGGGCTCAGCGCTGCATTTATTAGGAGCTCATTTGGCTAAGCAGGGCTAAACACAGCGCATCATGGAGAGGCGGGCGGAGGGTGGGGGTGGAGGGATGCACCCTCTCTCTCTATGCCTCTGTGTGACATTAAAGGGAACATCCCTGTATTCTGTCCTAATCCAAACTGATTTGAGATGGCATAGGGGGGTTTGAGAAGCAGCGCTGGATTATTTGTTTATGGTGGGGGGGCTGGAACGCCTCTGCTTTCCCAGATTTACCATCTTATACCGTCTCTCGGCTCTTAATCGCCTCTCTTCCCCCAAACACAACCCATTTACAGTTCAAAGCGGCAGAGCCTATATCTATCGCCGGCTATATTACGATTAGTATTAATATCATCACCATATTCGAGGCTGAGAAGTCTCAGAGGGGAACGAGGGGAGGGGGTGATCACAACAATACTGTTGCTGCCCAAATATGGCGGCTGGCTTTTTGAAAGCATGACCTTAGCGAGGAGACGTCTCTCGCTTTAATCATAACTGCAGCTTTGCTTTGGTTCAGAGGGTTAGAGGTGTTACTCAGCACTTTCACAGATGGATCCCCCCCCCCCCCCATGTTGGAAATTAGACAAAGTCAGTTCCCTCTCCGCCTTTCATTTTGCACCCAGGAGACCTTGAGGCAGAAAAAGTATGGTAAATAATTTAAAAGCAGGTGTCTGACAACCTTGACAGTGACACTAACTTTTCTGACAGCAACAGCAGCAGTTTTCTCTGTCTGAATACCACAGAGTTCATTTTTATTAGTATCTCAGGGTCACTTACTGTATGTGGAATACAGTTGTTGTTTTTCTTCTCATCTGAGTACGGCAAGCAGATACAAAGGTTCCTCAGGAGGAGAAATACTTTAATTTCTCTGCGACTTAATGTCTGCAGGTTTGCACAAAATTGGAAGATAATTGGAAGAGATGGCATAATTATCACCTAGCTTTTGTACTGTATACTGACACATTGCATTAGTGCTCTGTTATAACCAGTCTGATTAAAATAATGAACTTATTTTTTCTTTTTGGCCATCACTTTCTTGGTTTTTTGGGTGCCAGAAGTGACCGCATTTGGTCAAGAGGGTGGAGTTGTCGAGGAGAGAGCGGTGGATCTGAATGCAAGTCTGTGGTGGTACTTTCTAAGCCATAATAAAAATGTAAATAGTGAGTTACATAAAAATTCATCCCTCTGCAGTTGTTATGGATATTTAAATTAGCTTTAGAGATCAAAACTGTTTTTGTACCAGGCCAGGTGACATGTTTATTTTTGCTTTTCATTTGGGTATTTCAACATGGATGTCTGTGGGGATTGACTTGCTTTTAGAGTCAGCCTCAAGTGGCTATTCTAGGAACTGCAGTTTTTGGCAAAATGTAACCAAGAATCCATAAATATCATTTGTGGTGCTTCTTTATTCAGGAACTGAAAACCTATAATGAACACTGAATCTTGAATATAAACTTGATTATTCTGAGCAGTATATCTGAACTGTGAGCGTTTTATGTCTTCTTACTGGTGAGTGAAAATGTGATTGTCAGCTCAGCTGTGACATACAGGATGTAAGTAAACATTATTGAGAATTACAGTCATCAAATTATGATACACTAACAGCTGCAGATGGGTGGTTGCTGAGCTATTCAACTAATATACAGCGCTTGTACAGTCCCTAGAGCCCAAAATTAGGCTGCACAGTGTATGTTTTTTGTTTCGTAATTGCAATATCAGTTAGTGAAGAATACATTATGAAAGACTGCCATATTGCACTCAAAATACAGTAACAACACTGATATGTGCCATGCTGTTAAGACAGAGCCCTCGTCATTGCCTGATTAGCAAAAAAATGCAAATGCCAGAATAAAACCTGAGTGCCTAAAAAAACTAGGGCTGAAACGATTCCTCGAATAATTCGAGTAACTCGATTACAAAAAATGATTGAGGAATTTTCTCTGCCTCGAGGAATCGTTTAATTTTGCCAGCTCAAAGCATGGTATTTCGCCCGGACTACTTCTAATGCGGCACAACGCGCGGACGTCACGCACGTAAAGGAATAAAAAAGAGGCGGCGGATATGTTTGGTTTTAACCATGGATGAAGAGGTAACGACGAAGAAGGCGACGAAAGTGAAGAGAAAGGCACAAAGAAAAGGCAGAAAATGTCAAAAGTGTGGGAGCATTTCAAGCTGGACACCAAGGCGAACACGCAGCAGTGTTCGCCTTGGTGTCCAGCTTGAAATGCTCCCACACTTTTGACATTTTCTGCCTTTTCTTTGTGCCTTTCTCTTCTGTTTACTCCGAGAGCGGAGGACCGTCACCGAGACAAGGCAAAATTAAGTTAACGTAGCGCTAATTAATGAGATTAACGTTACTGTACTTTGCTAACATAACGTTAGCCCTGCGGAGGGCTAGGTTTCTATTAATTATGACTACTGTCGATGCGTGGCTAACGTGCCTTTCATACAGGCTTTATTTAATCTGTAAAAAACACAGCGCTGCAGAGTGATGAGGGTGGAAAATAAAAACATAATAAAGCTAACTGGTAGTTAAAAAAGGAAACCAATGGTTCATTGTTAGGTGAAATGTCTTATTGTCTCATGTTATATTTATAATTGCTCTTTAACTAAACAAAAATATGTTTTATCCGATTACTCGATTAATCGATGGAATTTTCAGTAGAATACTCGATTACTAAAATATTCGATAGCTGCAGCCCTAAAAAAAACCAAAAACAATTCAGCTGTCTAGTAATATTTTGGATACAGGAGTGAATTTGAGTGAATATTTTTTTTTTTTCATTACGCATAATTTCATTGTTGCAGTATTCAACAGTTACCACATTTAACTTTTTTTCCTGATATTGTGCGGCCCTACCCAAATTTGAACTGAATACATAAGCAGTAGCCTAACATTAGTGTGACTGTATATTAAAGGAACGGCATGATAGCTCCCCAAAAGTGAAACCAGCATTTTAGCAACATCTTGATTGCCCTGTGATGGCTGGCTGCACTACAGGACATAAACCCTCTTTGTTAGCAGATGGGACATGGGCTAGAGTAAAACTTAAAGTACACGCTAAATTTTTTTCCCAGAGTTGGCTTCTGTCATTTTAGCCAGTTCTTGTTGCTCTGGCGTGTGTTCAAGTGTTCGGTTTTCTGATAAGTTGGGTTCTAATTATTTATTTCTAGGGCTGGGGTGATGTGTCGACGTAATCGACGTAATAGACGTAATTGATGACGTAAATACGTCGATTCAACATAACGTGTCGATGCCGTGCACTTTTCACATAATGCCTCAACTGGCCTGAGGTGAATTTTTGTCTGACACCGCATTTTCTTTATTCTTTCCTATTCTCAGATTTTGCCCTTGTAATTTGAGTTCTTGTAATATATATTATATATATATATATATATATATATATATATATATATATATATATATATATATATATAAACGGATGAAAGGTCATATTAGAGAAAACATAAATAAAAGGAGGTCAGCAGAGAGAGAGTAAACAGCAGACACACATAGCAACTGATAAAGTAACAGAAAAATTCACGAAAACACCAGATTCATGAAAAAAATTCAAGCTTTCCAGAGAGACAGATAGAGCTGGATGGGGATGATAAAAAAAAAGCAGACCATAATAATTGCCCTCCCTCTGTGGCACTCTGGATTTAAAGTGTGTTTTTACGTGTCGGCGTTGGCGTGCTGCACAGCGGGCGTCCCTGGCGTGGTGCCAAACTCCATCTCTCCTCACCAGGCCCAATAACCACCCAGCTATCTGCACCTGCTCCAATTATTATCCTATTAGCAACAAATACCGCACAATTACTGCTAGAAACCCTCACACCCAGGCCGCCGCAGGCTGTAAAAACCCAGGGAGAGAGAAATTAGCGGGGAGCAGCAACGGCAGTGATCAGACAGCAATTAATCAGCAGAGACACATCTCTCAGTGTGGAGAACACAGACAGAAGCCCAACACCTTTAGCTCTAATGGAGAGGACTGATGAGCGGAGGGGAGGGTGGGAGGATACAGATGTGGCAAGAAGGAGAGGAGAATTATGTTTTATTGCTCATTTCTGTTGCACAGGTGGACAGAGTTTCAATACCTTAGGGTCCTCGAAAAAGCATTAGAAACTTTTCAAATGCATGTCTGACAGGTGAAAGATGACCGACTGAGGCAGTTTTGGGAAGACTTATGAAGATGTCATAAAGATGTCAGTTTTGCTAAATGAAGCAAGTGGAAACTTTTGGCATTGGAAAAGTGGGCCAACACATGGTCACATTTTGTACGGGTAAATCAATGTATTAACATGTAAATCAGTATGATAAAGAAAAGTTTGATTCTGTTTTTCTCCATATCATACCATACCTCTGCCAGAATTTGCCCAAAGGATGTCTGATTAACATGGTTTTTGTTTGTTTATTCTCTCTCTTTTTTACGTGTAAATATATATCAAATGTAGATCTTAGCATGCTGCATACATTGAATGGTATATCATATGCGCATCATATTCACTCCCAGCTCATCAAATACGGCGCCTGGTCAGTGGCCCTACACGTCAAACTATGATTCTCTTGCTATCCCTCAAGTATCAGTTTTGGACACTTAATTTATTACAACCATAGTGTCCTTTTCTAAGTAATAATTTGTGTTCACGGAAGCACAGGTTTCATCTAGGCAACAAAACTACTTGGCTAGGTTAAAAAAATAAAAATAAAACAACATTGTTTTGGTTAAAAAAAGTATCTAACTTTACTTAGCAAGTCAGTGAGTAGGTCAAGTAAGACATTAACTATGTAATCAAAAAATCAACATTGACTTTTGGTTTTACACTGAACACAAACAGTGGTCTTTTGTGTTTGTTCCCTCCAACCTAACACAGACTTTAATGCTCTTCCTACTATGTAATTGTCATAAATAGATTTTACAGTGCGTATGTATGTATATGTATGTACATACACACACACACACACACACACACACACACACACACACACACACACATATGTACGTACATACATATATATATATATAGTATAATCTATTCTGAAAGACGTATATAAGGGAAATAAATGGCTACTATTATATATTTATAAATAAAGAAATAAAAGGATTATCTCATATTATATCCCTCATTGGAAAATCACAAGTACACACACACACTTCACACACACACACACACATGCACACACACTATTTTTGCGTTTTTACAAGTTGCACACAGTTGTCTATTTATGCATCTTCAGATACAGAGTAGCATTAGCATTCATTTGGAGTCGTGTTTCAGGCTGTGTCTTTCCATCACTGCGTTGACATCCTGGCAGACAAAGATTACAGGCATAGTGCCAGAGTAAACACTTCACCTGACAACAACATCCCAGCTGTCGCTGTCTTGTCCTGATAGGCTGAAGATGTCCGGCTGATACAAAAGAAAAACTCCAGTAAAAGATGCTCGCAGCACGCCAAAATATACCTGCTACACACACACACACACACACACACACACACACCCACTAGTATTCATATTCAAATGAAAATTTTTATCTTTCAAATTGTGGCTCTTCCCTTCAGTTGCTTTTAATGCATGTCGGAGAGATTGAAAAGTAGGTGAGCAGAGGGAGAGAGATAGAGTGAGAGAGATGCTGAAAGGAGAATTTGGGGGAATCTGAGGCGTCATCACACCCTCTCCCCCAACAATTTATCAGCCAAAAATTTGACAAACAGACAGACAGACTGACCGACAGACAAATTTCTTTTGGAGGCCCGTTAGCCACGCCCTTGATGGCTGTCAAAACAGCAGTTAGGAGGAGAGAGAGAGCGAGAGAGAGAGAAAGAGAGAGAGAGAGCGAGAGAGAGAGAGAGAGAGAGAGAGAGATCGAGAGATCGAGATAAAGGGAACATTGAGAGCCAGAGATTGACTGAGAGAGGGGGAGATGTGTGTGTCTATTTCTTCCTGTCTTTCTTTAATGAAACAGTCGTGTGCTTTTGGAGACAGTTAAAGCTGACAGAAGCACTCAAGTTCTGGCCAAGAGGTCTCACACACACACACACACACACACACACACACACACACAGACAGACGCACACAGACATGCAGACACAAATCATTTTGGGGGAATGTCATGCAGCAAACATGTAATGTGTCCTTTCGTCTTTGAGTGAGACACACTGGGTTCTTTGACATCCCTCTCTCTTCCTCTTTCTGTGTGCGCGTGTGCGTGTGTGTGTGTGTGTGTGTGTGTGGGGCCTCAGGCTAAACCAGCCGGCTGTTCTCCAGACTAATTCACGCAAGGCGAAGGTCAACCAGAATTCCTGCAAGGTCTCTCAGTCTCTGTCTGTTATTCAGTCCTCGCACTTGTATGTTGAACTATTTCGATATCTCTCCTCTTTTGATTTCTTTTAGTTCTTTTTTTATTAGTCCCTCCTTCAGTTTACTGTCAGTCTGTTTTGGCAAAAAAGGAAAAGGATTTTCTTACCGAAATGACTTAAAATGATTAATTTGCTCTTCTTTGTACTCTATGAGCACTATGAGCACTGAAAGGAAGTTGTTAATGTTTGTCACTGGACTGAACCAGACTGCAGAGATTGTATTTCTGTTGTGATGTATGAACTGTAATTTAATGTTATGGTGGGAAATGTAGGTATTAGGGGTTAGTGTTGGGGGTGATAACAATTAATCTATGATTGATTAATAGGTCGTTAAGAATGTAATTGAACATGTGAAATTTAATTGATTAACTGAAAGGCTATTCAGTGCCATCAAAGTACATGCAATATTGTAGCAGCTGACTTGACCTGCTTTTTAGCTGCTCGCTGGTTGCGGAAGGAGACCTTTTTTTTTTTTTTTTTTTTTATTACTCATAATCGATTAAAGAAAGTACTTACAATTTGCAGCCCTAGTAGGTATCTAGAATAGGGATGCATAATATTATCAGCACGTCATCTGTATCAGCAGATTTTGGCTTTAAAATGAATTACTGGTATCATTTATTTTATTAGAAATAAATTCAGGCATATTTGCACAATCAATAAATGTTACATACACTATCATGATATGAATATGCATAATATCATGATAATACCACTACAGCAGAGACATGATGATCACTAAAATTAATTTGGGATAAAAGATATATCGATATTGGTATAGGTTATCAACCAAAGGAATAGTGGTATATGAGATATTGACAAAAAATCCAATATCATGCATCCCTTAAATGAGAATGATCTTAGAAATCCAAAAGAAGTTCTACCCTGACTGGCAATTGCTCTTTATAATTGCAAATTAGTTCACATCACTTACTTCACATACTAGTTTGTTGTTACCTCCAGCATCAGATGCACATTCAAAAGCCTAAAGCTTCAGTTTTGAAGTGACTTGTGGAACATAACTTATTGGAGGAATATCCGGATCTGAAACAATTGATACTGTACTCCAGCATTTATCTAAACATGTTTTCATTCCTCTGACAGATCAAGTAGTTTGGCACAAAAACCCAACTATTTTCTTCACTTAATTTTTTATTTGAACAATTTTTCTCAATACAAAAATATACTATATATACCGAATGAGAATGTAAACACAACAGTTTTGTTTTGCGCCTGTTTTTCATGAGTTAAGGTAAAATATCTAATGCTTCATATTCAAAAAAAGACTTAGTTCTCTCAAATGTTGTGAACAAAATATCATTACAAGGACTTTAGCGGTACATCCAACCATTGTAGTGAGCCAGCTTGGGATCTTGACAGCTGGTTTATTCATCTGCTACATTGTCTGAGACCAGCAACTGAGATGAGCTTTTCTGAGAAGGTTTCTGACAGCAAATCAATTGTTCTATCAGCTGTTCAGGTGGCTGGCTTCAGATAACTTTGCAGGTGAAGAACCTAAATGTGGAGGTCTTGAGGTACACATGGTATGCAGTTGTAAGGCTGAATGGATGTACTGCTAAATTCTCAGAAGCGACATTGTAGATGGCATATGGTTGTGAAATTAATATTTCATTCACAGGCAACAGCTCTGATTGGCATTCCTGCAGTCAACATGCCAATGGCTCACTCTCTCAAAACTTGTGACCTCTGTGGCATTTTTGTTGTGTAGTGAAAACTGCACAATTCAGACTGGCGTTTTTTGTGATCATCCAAGTGCATACCTTTGTAGTTATTATGCTTTTTAGTCAGCATCTCGATATGCCAAACCTGTCAAGTGGATGGATTATAAACTATGTCAGCAAAGTGCTCTCTTGCATGGATTTAAACAAATTTGCCAACCACATTTGAGAGAACGCAGTTTTCTGTGTGCATATAAAAGTACGACATCTTCATTTCAACTAAGATACATATTTGGTGAAACTGCTCTTATTGTGGCCACTGAGCAACTAGTGAAGGTACTGAGATATCTGTAGTAACATTGCAACCCTCAGATCAGAAGCCCACTTCTCTTAACTTTAGGCCAACACATCGTTGTGTTTACATTAGAATAATTCATTTTGGATAAACAGTTTAGTTACAGTTTTGTTACTTTAAGTTACTTTTACCTTTTGAAACCTGGGCCAATTGGCTTGATTTCTTTTAAAAACATGGGGAGAAAGCAATGAGCAATGAAAGGAGAAGTGACCCAAAAATTTAAGAAAATAAGACAATTTCTTAAAAGGTACAAGGAAATCACCTGAAAATGTGTATTAAAAAAAACAAGACTGGAAATGACCTGTAAAAAGAGCATAATTTTTTTTCTGTAACATAATCAAGTATCATTTTGATAATTATAAATATAGCATTTCCCTAGATTTTCTTTTTTTTCTCTATCTTTTTTTAAAAATCATTTTCTGATCTACTAATTTCTTGCAGTTCTTGCTGTATTGTTTATCGAGTTGCTAATTGCCTTTTAGCCCATGATTCTGAAAGAACAAACACACACACCAGTTCGCTCAAGGTTAAAACAATTAAATACTTGTTAAGGGCGTCTTAAAGCAGCACAATATAAGTGATGTCACTCCGGTTTCAAAGGATGACTTTATTTTTATTCTCTTCTCAAGTCTCTACAATGTCTGAGTGAACACACTGTGTCTCACTTTATCAAAATTAGAATATAAAAGGACAGCTATTACTGATAAAAATTGTGCAGGACAGGGTGACATACTTCCACTATCTGTGTATGTATGTTTGTGGAAGGAGTTACCAGTTTCTGAATCTATTTCACACCTCAGAGATGATATATTACCTTTATTACTACTGCATGTGTATTAAACTTTCAAATGAACTTGTTCTAGATACGGACTTAAATTTCAAGTGGTCCCCAGCAAACTTGTTATAAGGAAATTAAGTATACACTGGAGCAATTTTTACATGTGGCTTTCAAAATCTGTTGAAGTGGAGGTTATGTTTGCATATATTTCCATGACAATACAACTATCACAATCGCCGCTTCCTCTGATTCTGATTGGTTCGCTCACTTGGCTGCTTTTGAAGGCCTTAAAGCAAAAGTAGCCTCCATGAATTGAGAATCCCAACATCTTCAACAATAACCAACTATAAGAAAAGGAAACTTGACACCAGCCTCAATCAGTCCTAGACTGCTAGGACAAGTGAAAGGTATCTAATGCCAGGTCTCTCAAAGTTCCCAATGCACATCACAAATAACATAAAGAATCTTCTCTGAATCAGGAAATCAAACATGACCCCAGTGACAACAGAGAGCTGTGAACTCAATCCAGCGGTGCAGGGTCGCAGATCTGAAGAACACTTCAAGTGTTGAAGAAACTCAACTAAAGAATGTTTAAGAGTAAATAAAGTTCTCCCAACTATATACCTGACTATCAGTGAGAAATGAGTAAATTGGGATTTCTCTTCCCACAAGGCCATCCAAAGTGTTGAAAGTTGTTGTAAACAGTCATGCTCCTGACCTGCGAAAGAAATCAATTTCAGAGATTTATTGATTGACATGGAGACAAAAGTTAGACATTCATACGGTGTGGCAGTAAATCAGCGCACATTTCCAACCCACACATTGGCACTTGACTTCCTGAGTCTGGTTACTTTTTCCTTTGACATCTTCATTCCCTCTTTGTATTAAGAAATGCACTCACACAACCCTGTAAATCAAACAATGGATAAAAAGAATCTCTTTTAGCAGCCACTTGGGCAATGGGTCGTCTCCATGAACACAAGATCTGCTGTCTATGCTGTGTGTCCCACAGTGATTTGCAACACAAGATGAAACTTTTTACTTTCATGTATTAAAAAAGTCAACAGCAGCAGCAAAAGCAACGGGATGCAACACATAGAAAAGGGAAACTATCTTGTAGGGGTACAGCCACACTGTCAGGTTTTTGTTTGGTTTGACTGATAAAAAATTTTGTTAAAAAAAACCCAACATCTTTATTGCTAAGCTCATACCAAACATCCAACTACTGTGGCATATTCGAAACTTCTGAGAAGGCTGAGAAGGCCCCGGGCCTGTGTTTTAGTCTGAATGTGAGGAAATTAGGACTTACGGAAACGATGATGCAAACATCCATGTTTGCTTCTGAATTTGGTCTTTTCAGTCACATGTCAAGCCAAAACATGAAGGCTTGGACACACTTTCCACAATCAATGTCCGGATAGCAGCGGTCACCCATACACGGAGGTATATGCGATTCCATTTTTAGTACGATTGAGGGTCCATGTAAGCCCCCAGCAATTAAGAGGAGGGCTGAGGGTGAGCTTCTGTCCTCCTACTACCAACATTGTGTGAAACTGAAACTTGTAAGATGTGGCGGCTTTGGCTGGCTTGACTGCGGTGTTTTGGACTTGATTGCAGTGTGGGGCAAGTGACTGGAGAATGCATAGTCAGAACGCTTTCTCTGTCCACAGTCCACGTAATCACAAAAATGGTCTGCCTACTGATGTCTGCCGAGGGGTCCGGGCATACCTGTGCTGACATTTGAGTCACGTGGACCAAAGCATACCCTTGCAGACACGCTGGAATTGGCCCCTAATATTTACGCCTACATGCCTTTTTTGATTCTACGGCTTGCTCTGGTAATGGATAATGATCCCTGTAGTCCCTCTCTTCCTCTAGAATGTCGACTTTTTTGCTTTGAAATGACTCCCAATGTATGGTTTCTGCTGCCTTACCAGTCTTCTACCCATGTTTTACTTTATTAACAGTTCCACCTTGCTGTCAGTCCAATTAAAGAAAACACTGGTCCTTTTGTTACTGCGAAATATTTTCTGTAACCCAGCAACTAATCGAGTCCACAATCTGCTTTCTATTTACACAAACATGTGCATGACCAGTGTACATGAATAGTCACGAGATACGTGTTTTCAGGTGTTAGTTTGAACGTAGAGTAATTCTAAAATGCTTGTTTGCGCAGAGAGTTTGCATTTTATTTGTGAGGATGTAGCCTTATATTTGCTTCCTTGGTATCTTCCATGCTCCCATGACCCCATGTAGACCTTCACCTCACTTTCTTCCTTCCTTCTTTTTCTTCCTTTTACTCTTTTTCCTCTCCTCTCTTTTGCATCTTTGCTTTTTCTTTCCTGTCCTCTCTTATCCTATGCTATTTTCTTTTCTCCTACCCTATTCACTTCTTTCCTTGCTTTCCTTTCTGCTATTCCCTTCTCCTTCCCGTCCTCCCTTCTCCTCTGCCCTCAGCTTCCAGCCCCCCAACAAGACAAACACATCAAATGAAGCCTTTTCATTGTTTCAGATGCAAATTTGGACCGGAATCAGAATTAAATAAACCTCTCCCTTTTATACAATGTTACTGCCTTCATAAGTGACTCATTCACACACAATAGAGGAAATGTCTCATTTTATTGAGACACAATGGCTCTTTGGCAGCTTTTGTCCCCTTCTAGCTCCCCACCCCATTCCCCTCTTGGAAAAAAAAAAAAAAAAAGCTAAACTAAAGTACATCCCAAAATTTTCAAGAACTCTTATTATTACTAATCGTCATGCGGAGGCGACCCCTTACATGTGCATCATGGGAAATGAGGGAGGTGTCACCGGGAGCAATGCTGTCTTGTTCTCTCTGAGTGAGTGGATAAGTGCTACATGTCAGCGTCATGTTTAAAGACGCGCTGCATGATATCTTTGTCATCAGGGCCGACAGAAATCACGGTCGGAGACGAGCAGCGCGCCCGCTTGTCACAACAAACCCCTGCAAGAGGGGTGCGCAGCGCGATGGAAAGCTGCAATTTAGAATCAAATGAATTATCTATGACTTCAGTAAGTTTGTCAGGGAGACGAAGACGTGACGGCTCAGGACAGAAAATGTTAATGTTGTGTTGTAAATTACTGCGGCTCCAAAAATGATTTCAGCTGCTGAGGGAATGTAACAAGATGGGAAGAAGGGCCTAATTGAATTTGTAAAGTGCATGTGGAGATAATAAGCTGGGAAGCAGATGATGTGTTAGCTGTGGCATTTATGAAAATGACAATGCAGAAAAGTGCACAAAGGCCCTGTCGGATCAAGAAGAGTTAGTATCACAGAGGTTTTTGAGGTACAATGTACATTCACCAGTGCAAACACCATTTCCAAAATGTTCCTGGACAAATACTTTATTGCCAGTTTTGACCTAATTTGGTTTCCATTTATCAGTCTTTTAAACTTGACAGATTATTGGAACCACTTAATTCCAAAAATTAAAGCGAGTGTTCCAGAAATGAAAGTTGGCTTGTAAACTGTGTGGGAAATAATTTTACTGTTCACCTTTTTTAATCTCTTTTTTTCTCAGTTAACTTAAGCTAACCTTGGTGTTTGTTTAAATGTTGTTCAGTAATCAGTGTTACCCATTAAACCGTTCAGCAAAAAAGTTCCCAGATCTCAAGAATTAACATGATTAATACAAAGCTGTTGTTTACCATTGTAATGGTGTTCAAAACTACAAAGTACGACTCAAGTTGTAAAAGGCTAGAATTATCCATTAAAAAAGCACGAGAGTCTGGGTCCACTAAAAAAGCTTGGCCCCTCTGTGGGACTTAAACTTTGGGAAATATGAGAAAAAAAATCCACAGTTTCATCTCCAATTTAGACAGCTTTTATGCCTTTTCCAAAGATTTAGTGCTGCTCTCGCTCAGTGTTTCTTACTTAGACTTACACTCTTTATTAACATCAAATTAATAACACCGGACAGGCCTATAGCTTATTTGTGTATTACTGACATTGAAGAATTTGTGACCATTGTGGGTTCACTGTTCTTTTTTTGTTTCACGTAACGTATGACCTTTGGGCTACTATTGGTAGCAGCTTGGTAACATGTCATAAATTCAGCTGCAAGAAGACCAAGAAATAGTAATATTCCTGCAGTCCAAATGTCCTTTTTTTCCCACCCTGTGTTCCTAACTTTTGTCTTCTACCAACACAGTGAACAAAACTCGTATTCTAACTTATTTATCAGTAAGCATTATTACAGATATTATTGCACAATATGTATTCTAAGAAGAACAAGGGAACATTTTGTTAGACTTTTCCACTTATCTGCTCGGAATTCTTTCTGAAAATCAATCATACCTAACAGCTAATGTCTGTTCAGGGCCACGGGGGTTGTTAGACTCAAGACATCTGAGAATCTGATCTCAGAATCAGATTTAAATGGGATTCAGCCTTCAGTTCTTGTACCACCTGGATAGTTGAGGTGAACCTTTATAGGTTAGTAACAGCTTTTATTAGAGAGAAGGCAACCAAACATTTTGGACAGGGGCAACCTATGTCCGTTCTCGTCTCTGTCTGCCTGAAAAATAAAGCTAAAATGGCACACCAAAAATTTCTACACAGAAAAGGCCAGGGGCTTCATTACTCAAAAATATCCCAACTTGCTATCCTAACGGAACTTCAATTTAAAGATAGGAAAAAATCCTATCTTCCTATTACAGAACCGATTCCTAAACTCATGTCTGTGTCCTAATCTATCTCAGACCTCCTATCTTGCCTAAACTTGTTAACTGAAACTGTCAATTCGATTCTTAAATCGACACTTGTCCTGCCTTGCCTGTATCTGTGTTCAGCATGTATACAGCTTGCCTGTATATTTGACTAGAATGTACCTCTAGGCTATTTGAGATAGACCAGCCTTAATATCAATGGCTTTCATTTGTCAGCAAGCTTGCTATCATATCAACAAAAGGCAGTTGTTGAAATGATTGATTATATTGATATATACCCATTAGTAAATGTCCTGGGAAATTTAAAGCATCATCATATGGTTTGAATCCCCTTTCAGTCATATTTTGGTGGTCCTTTAATAGCAAAATTCCTTTCCTACGGTAAGACAGTACTTCTTCCTAAATGCAGTTATGAAACGTGTTTCTATAATATGGAACCAATACTAAATGTCAATCTAAACTAAGATACCATAGTCCATCAAACTTAGGAAGTTTCTGTTGTGAGGCTGCAAGTATTCACAGTGAGCATTAATCCAACCTAATGGATCATAAAAATTAAGCATAGTGATATTAGTGTTTTTTATGTTCCTTGAATCAAGCCCGAAGAAAGCGTTCTGAGGTATGCAGGGATTTTGTTGTTATGGTCACTGATTGGTTCCAGCATACGATTATAACAAAATATATAACATTACTTTTTTTTTTTTTTTTTTATCACAATTTGAAGCATTAGGTCCAATACAAAAACAAGTTACAAAAAGCAGTATCAGTTGTTATGTCCATGTCCATGTGTGTGTGGTGAGAAAACAGGAAGTCAGGTGGCTCAGAGTGGACGTTCGTGTACTTCTCATTCACTGTTGGCTCAAACTTTTAGTGATGGAGGAGAGCAGTCTTATTGAAAATTAAGAAACAATTAGTTAAAAAATAGAAGATATTTATAATAACTTTATTCATATGGCACTTTTCAAAGCAGAGTAAATAAACCCACAGCATAACATTAAGTAAAGAACAATATCCAGGCAAGCACACACAAACACACAGCTTTCAGACTTAAGTGTTTAGAATGGAGTCCCCCTGTTGCCCCCCTGTGTGAGACATCTCAAGTGGAAAATATAATAAAAATAAAAACTTGTCTCCAATTCAGGCCGAAACTCAAGCTTGAGTGATTGTCTCTCTGAAAGAGAGAGAAAGAGATGGAGAGGGTGGGATGGAGAGATGAGGAGAGAAGGAGAGATAGAGGACAAAGAGCGGAAGAAAGAGAAGGAGAGCGAGCAAGAGATTTGGAGAAGGTTTTAATTGTTTTCCCATGATGCTTTGAGGAGGGCTCAGGGCTCAATGCGTCGGAGCAGAAAGCTGTTGGAGGGCCTATCGTCCTGGCAACCAAGCCTGACCCTTTAGCACACACGGACACACACACACACACACACACACACACACACACACACACACACACACACACACACACACACACAAACTGTGGTTAATTAAGAGTCTGACATCAGCAGGGTGGAATGCAGGGGGAAAGGAGGAGGTGGGGGGGTATATTGGGATCAGGAGCCACTGTATGGAGGGGGGCTGCTGATGACGAGGAGGTGAGGAAAGGGGAGAGAGGAGTTGGAACTGGAAGGGAAAGGGGAGAGATGATGAGGTAGGCAGAGGGGGCTGATGGGAGTTTGACAAAAGTTGACAAACTAATCGAAACAAAGTTTTTCATAGGTTACTTAAGACTTGATGACTTTGTTGAATGTTGTGTTTGTGATTCAAATCCATGTCACTACCCACCAGCACTCATTTCATTGTTTCTGCACTGAAGCAACATTATGCAACTTTTTAATTATTTATTTTGCTTTGAAATATGTTTAAAAATCATTTTGATGGTACACTGAATTGTAGAGGGGAGAATGGTCTCTCATTAACACTCTACACACCGGACACCTGTTCTTGCAGCACATAACTTTGTTTGGAGGGTAACACTTTAGACTTCTACCCTGCACACCACCAGCTAGCTATGATAAGAAGCTAGCTAATTATTCTCAGTACAGCAAAGAACAATTGAAAAAATCAAAAACAAAACTCATACACCATTAGCAATGCATTGATTCTACTTTGTAAATTAGCAAACTAATGCAGAGTTGCAAACTGTTAATGCTGTCGTACATAAGCTGTAGTGATCTGTGTCATGACTACAAAAACATCAGTTTGACAGCAGAGTTTACATTCCTGCCAATGTGAAGTGTTTCCCATACACTGACAGCCATGTATACTTTTTCTGCGTTTTTACTGTTTGAAGCAAGCAAAATCTCTCTCCCCAGTGAAGCTATGAGCAGCATATTGATTCGTTTAGCCCCTCCTTGCCTCTCTTTCTCTGTCTCTCTGTGTCTCCTTTTGTATATCAGACCTCATATAATACACGAATTAGCTAGCTAAGGCACCTAACAGGCCCTCCACCTCACTCCCTGCTGCTGTGAGATTATTTCGTTGCAAGGAAAGCGAGTAAGAAAAAAAAACGAGGATGTACAATCAGTGGCTGTCGCAACTCAAGTTCAGCCAGCATAAACTCAGTGCAGGTCACAGTTAGCTGGTGGCTAGCAGCAGCACCGGGTGTAACCAAGCTGCAACTCCAGGGCTGAAAATAAAGCCAATGCAGAAGTGCCCAATAAATGCACGTCTTCAAATGACCACTTACATGTTTACATTTTATTAACGCTCAAAGTTACACATAGTTAAAGGCACAGCCACCTTGAGTAACAGCCTGCGAGGCGTCACTCCAGCTCTCAGTCAGATCCATCCTTCACTCCTCAACAGCTCCACCTTGTTGTCCAAATATGCTCACTTCTGGCTCCAAAAATTTTAGATGGCCAAAATGTCTAACTGGAGTCCACAAGTCAATGAATGAAATCACAGTAGCTATGTCTGTTATTTCTGTACAGTCGAATCTGTGTAACAGCAGCAACAGAGAGTTTGCTCATCTGGCAGGGAGTCTGGGCAGTCCATTATCAGACCTGTTGCTGGGATATGTGCTGGCAGAAATGGAGTTGCTACAGCCGTTAACTGAAGGTTCGTATTTATGACAGTGGTTTTCCACCTGGAAACTGCAGTATTATGCAGTAATGGCATAATGTTGCTTTAATTTTGTATAAGAAATACTTTCTTACCCTTTGTGAATGATGTAATGTTTCCGCCATGTTGCTTAACTCAGAGTAGTGGGAAGTGAATTAAACTGTCACTTTGTCATTTAAGATACAGTAGTTTAGCGTGGGAAGGTGATGACTAATTCTGTTGAAAATAAAGTCAGATTGACAGAGGTGGGATGCAATTTTTGGACAATTCAACTTCATTCTCCAAGAGGTGATGACACCACAAAGACGCCAACTTACTTTTTGATTGGTAATAACTGTTATTAGTGACACTGAAGTAGTAATTTGCCATGTTTCTCATTATTTGCAAAATCTGTATTATCACTGCAACACGATTCTGAGCCAACACTAAATTTATAACAGTGATTGTAGTTTTACAGCAAATTAATAAATAATCACACTAGAACTGAGAAAATACACTATGTGACCAAAAGTTTGTTGAAAAGTGATTCGCATACATTTGTGGACTTTTGATCTGGAGCTGCTTTTCATGGCTTGGGCTGGCTGATTTTGTTCACAGTTAGTTCTTAATGAACTAACTAATATTTTTTAACAATAGGGTGCGTCCAACTCCGTGGCAACAGTTTGTCTTTTACTCTTTCCCGTTTTGACATGCCCCTGAGCACAAAGCCAGGTCTATACAGAAATGGTTTTTAGTTTGGTGTAGAGGAACTTGACTGACCTGTGAAGAGCTCTGACCATTACAAGCTTTTGGGATGAGTAGGAAAACAGATTGTGAGCCTCATCACTAAACATCAGTGTTCAGCCTCATGCTTTTGTGGATGCTGTTTTGCAGCATATTAATGCCCATGGTTTTTGAATGAGGTGTTCATTAATCACACATACGTTTGAAATCATTAATATTACATTAAATCCCCTGTTGACTTAATCACAGCAAATAAAAAAGGGTATTTAAGACAATAACCCTATAACTCTCACTTGTTCAAAGGTGCAGTCAGAAGTACACAACCACAGACTGAATTTAAACTTATAAAGCTTGCTACTTTTCTGCCAATTTGACATTAATGTGTTATCTGTGCCAGTGTAGGCTTGCTATACTTTTATATATGAAAGTGAATCAGAGGGGAAATTCTTACTGGTAACTTTACGAAAATAACATTTTGTCATATTTGCTGAAACTAATTTTTCTTTGAGAAGAACAGGAGACGGATAGTTTATGAAAAAAAAAACATGCTCTTCCTCCTCTTCCCACTGCTTCTAAAGGCACTTGCTAGAATTGACCGCAGTGCAGCAAAAACCACCAGTCAGCTATCAATCATGTCAGTCACTAGGGAGCTAATATGATCTAATATGAATGAAGATTGTTACTATATTTCCTATTTCTTGGGTGTTACCCTAAAGTGTTACCCTCCAAACAAAGTTATGTGCTGCAAGAATAGGTGTCCGGTGTGTAGAGTGTTAATGAGAGACCATTCTCCCCTCTACAATTCAGTGTACCATCAAAATGATTTTTAAACATATTTCAAAGCAAAATAAATGAATAAATAAATAAATAAAAAGTTGCATAATGTTGCTTCAGTGCAGAAACAGATTTTTTTTTTTCTTCCATATTTGATCAGCGCTGCCTAGTTTGACAATTTGACTGCAGTTCATGCACAGTGATTGACATGAATAACAGCTGTGTTAGAGACTTGTCTGTCATGATTTCGGTGTTCGGGACATGATTGTATTTCCCAACAAGAACATAATGATAGTTTCAGCAAATATAATTATTTTCATGAAAGTTATCAGCTGTAGCTTTAATGTATTGCTGTAATAACTCCTCAGTATGCCATACATTTTGAAAAGGAATTAGATGGGAAACCCATAACACCCTTTTTCATAGACCTCAGTTTTGTTTCCCAGTCAGTTTCTCCTTTTCATCTAAATTATCATAACCTCATTCCCCATAGTCTTGTTTTTTTCCCTACTATGTCTAGATTTAAGAACCAGTAAGATCTAAGAAGAAAAATTACACTAGAACTCATGGACTGTATTATTCTAAATAGGGATGTGCGATCATATTGGCATATCATGAGTATTGGCAGAAATTGGCTTTAAAATTAAATATCGGAATTAGTCAAAATGCTGATTTCTGCTGATATGACAAACTGATATTTTTTTATGGACAAGGTGAACGTGTACAAAACAATAAGTTGAAATATTTTTCTTATTTTGCACATTAAATGAATGGTACATACACTTAAAAGTATTGTATTTCATGGCTCTATCTGTCGGTGGGCCATCACAATAAGAGATTGCATAATATGACTTTAATTCCACTACAGAGGAGAGTTGATAATCACTGATATTAGGTGAGGGGATAAAAAGTGGATATATCAATATCGGTATCGGTTGTCGGCTAAAGGAGTGGTTATACTGTATATTGGCATATTGGTTATTGGCAAATAATCATATTTAGTGCATCCCTAACTGTAAAGTGTGTCCAATTTTTCAAAATGAACATAAAAAGCTTAAGTGGACTTTTGTGCATTTTATTTTCCCATGAGTGTTAACACCACAAAAATACAAAAAATGATTTTACTTCATTGTAAAATGCAGTTGCATATCAGTCTCTGACAGCTTAATTTTGGCCATTTATGACTTTTGAAGCACCCAATATGATACAAATCTGAACAGAGCAGCTTTCGCTGATTTCAAGTGAACCCTTCCTCCGCTGCTGATAGCTATACTGAAGTTTGAAGGTAAAAGTCAGTTTTCAGCAGTTGAGCACTGTACAGATCAAGGTTGGTACTTGAAGGTCAAAAAAAGGCATTGTACTGTAGATGGGAGACCTTTTATAAAGTCAGCGAATATCATCCTGCATTCACACCAACAGAGAAGCTAGAAACAAAACAGACCATGCACACGTTTTGTACCCCCTCCCTCCTCTCTCTGTCAGGCGCTTGAAGCATTGGACTCACTCTCTTCCTGTGAGAAGAGAAACTTGTGTTTGTGGGGATGGAGGGATGGAGGAAGGAGAGGAGGGAGAGTTCTTGGCTTCTTTGTTTCCAGGCCTTGATGTGTGACCAGCAGCTCTCCTTCCCTCCTCCTCTCCTCCCTTCATACGACATACTGCCCAGCTCCTCTCCTTCTTTCACTCCTTCCATCCTGCCTTACTTAGCCTCCTGCTTTCTTGACACTTCTTTCCTCTTCTCCTCTTTCCCTCTCTTCTTCCTCTTTACCTCCTCCTCTTCTACCTCTCCTCCTCTCTTGCCCACCCATACTGTCTCCACAGGGAGGTGCTTCACACTGAGAATGAATCAAAAGGCAAAGGAGAGAAATATCCTTTTAACATGCGTATGCACACACACACACACACACACACACACACACACACACACACACACACACACACACACACACACACACACACACACACGGACCAGAGGACTGTGTGGGAATGAACCAAGGGGCCTCGCTCAAATCCCTGTCTCTAGGCAACCAGCAAGGATATGCTGGGGGAACAGCATTAAAGTTGGAGAAAAACTAAGAAACACACACTGCAAACACACACAAGTAGACACACACACACACACACTTTCAAACTCTCTTTCTCTCTGTGTTTGTAAAACCAATCAGAAATGTTGAGTAGTAAAAAAAAAAAAAGGAAAGGTGAGCGAGTGATGTTGTGATAGTGTGTGTGTGTGTGTGTGTGTGTGTGTGTGTGTGTGTGTGTGGAGAAATGATTAAGTGTCACACTGAGTGTTGACCTTCAGAGGTTTGACTCAAAACCAACAGTGATGCAGAGGTGAGCAAGAGTGGAAGAATGTGTGTGCGTGTTTGTGTCAGAGAAGTTGTGTGTGTGTGAGTGCTAAAACTGAATCACAAGAATTAGTCACTTGTGTTTATTTTGGATGCGTGTGTGTGTGTTGATGTGAATGTGTGCCTGCGCGTGTTAGTTTGTGCACACATGTGTGTTTGTGTGTCTTAGTGTGTGTGTGTGTGTGTGTGTGTCTGCCACCTCTGCAGCTGGCCCTCCATCAGCAGATTAATAAGCTTTGTTGCCACGCCGACCGGAACCTAGTGACAACCATCCAGACCCGAGGCATTATGGGTAACGGACTGACTGGCCGCAAGCTGGCCCTGTTTTTACAGCTCTGTTTTGTCCCACACCGCTCTCCTGTGTGTGTGTGTGTGTGTGTGTGTGTGTGTGTGTGTGTGTGTGTGTGTGTGTGAGAGAGAGAGAGAGAGAGAGAGAGAGAGAGAGAGATGGTTAATTGCTCGTCTCTTGCTACCCTTCTCAATGACATCACTGTGGTCACAGATGTTTTTTTTCCCATTTCTAGGACCCCTGGACACACACACAAACACACACGCACGTGCACACACACACACACACACACACACACACATACACACATACATACAAGAGCTCACTTCCAGGCTTTTGACTCGTTCTCTTACTCTGTCTCTGTTCCGCTTTGTGTATCTTTCTTTTTTCCTTTCTTCTCTCAGTCTTTCCTTCAACTCCTTGCTTTTTTTCTCATCCTCCATGGTGAAATATTGTGAAAAATAACCCAGTTTTAGAATTTTAAAGAGTTATTTTATTGTTGCGTTGCAGTTTGGGTTATGGTGTGTTACCTAACAATATAACATGCTCTTGTAAAAAAACAAGAACATTTTTTTATGTAATGTTATGTTCTTGGCAAAATTTAGCCAACTAGCGTACACTAGGTTGTCTTTATTCAGCTTTACATAACTTAAAGTGGTGCTCCTGTGATATAGTAGATTTCTTGACTTTAATTGTGGTATACTTGGAGTATAATAAGACAATGGGCCCCTGGGCAAAGATACGCAAAGGGCCCTACCACCTCTCCAACATAAGAGAAAGACATACCGATTTTGGGTTAGTTTAGCATTTATTTTCATGCTTATGCATCTTTTTGTGGTCATTTTCTATCTTTTTTTTTGTCATTTTGTGTGTCTTTGTGGAAATCTGATCAGAAATCCTGGGCAGTACGTGAAGTCCAGGGGTCCCCCTGGCACTTTGGGCTTAGTAGGCCCATTCAGTAATCCATCCATGTGTTGTATAGGTGAGCGTCCAAAAAAAAAAGTGAATCCTACATTTCTCATGATGCAGCTCTATAGGTTTTACTTGGGGCCAGCTAGCTCCGAAATCTATTCTTTTTCAAATCGTACACTTCAGTTTGTAATACAGACTTTCTGTTTTAAATTTTTAGGCCAATTTTTTTTTTTTTTTTATCATCTTGGAAATTACGACTAGAGTAGTCATAAAGACTAAAACTGTAATACATTGTTCATTTTAAGCTTTATCTGGGCACAGGGCTGTCCGACTTCAATGCTTCCTTAAACTCCCTCTTACTTCTAACTTTCATCGTCACTTCTTTACATTTTTTTAGTCATACATTCTTGTCCTACAGGTAAGTGTTGACGTTTGTTGTCTGGGCTCTGTGGCCCTGACCCCTGACCTCTCACACTGTTTGGTTGTAATACCGGCATTCTGGCTTTTTCAGGTCATTGTGCTGTTTGGCCCATTGTAAGTTAATGGTGCTGCTGTGAGCAGTTTCACGTAAATAGGATGTTGAACACTGAAAGTCTGAAAAGTCGGAGCTGACCACTTACAGGTCAAGTTTGAGTCAAGACAAGGACAGACTTTATCCCATTTGCAACAAATGGAAATCATTGAGTCCATACAAATCTGGGTTTTTTTTGGTCACATATGAAGTAAAACTCAAACCAAACTGATAAAATCTGAGGGAACCAAAAACAACTTTCTCAACCTAAACTACTTTTTTTCTCACTCTGGGTGCTGAAACAGGTTTAATGGTGGTGTGACGCTTATTACCTGAAAAGTGTCAGACTAGGTTTGAGGTCACATGAAGCAAAAAGAGTTTCGGCAACAGAGAGTGCCCCTCTATTAAAACTGAGAGACTGAAGTTTTGTCTTTACACAAAGCTCTTCTAATCAACTCAACAGACTTGATTCACTCCACAACCCTCTCTGTCACCTCCTCATCTATCTCCCTCTCTCGTTCTGTCTATCACGTCTTTATTTATATCACTTTCCCAACATTTCTGTCCTCCCAACTACTTTTCCCATGTCTTTCTCTCTGTCACACTTTCTCTCTTTGTCACAAACTCTCACTACACTCTTTCCATTAGCCCCTGCTCCGGTGCAGGGCCATGAAGTTGCAGTGCCCCCTGGTGGCATCCTACCATCACAACAGAGCTTTAACAGTGCCAGTCTTGCAGAAGTACATTATTTTAATGTTATTTCTTTATTTTTTCTCAATAGCTAAAGCAGCAGTTATCACTCCCATCAGCATACATATTAAATATCTGGTCATCAGGGTTTTGAATTTTATGAAAATCTGGTTCAGATGTTTTTCCAGGAAGTTGGGGAATTTGATGATTCTTTTAGGAGTACAGAATATAATAACAGCTGTTATCAATGGATAATTTTACAAGAAGTAGATTATGTGTCAGTGTTGTCTTGTTTTACGTTTCACTACAGTGTGCAACCGTTGCGGAAACATGACTGAAAATAAGGCTAAGGAAGGAATAATAGCGCATAAGGAAGCAAAATATAAAATATGGAATAATAGCATGAGGCCATGGAAGCATTCTGGCTTGAGCAATATGGGAAATTTTATGCTGAGATCGTGAAATTCATATTTTTAAGATGACTCTGAACCCGCTTTCATCTCCTGGTGCTTGTGAAACCACATTAAAGCGACCGCACCAACAGAAAATACCAACTTCTGTCTCGTCACGAGGAGTATTCCTGTCAGATCATTTCCCCTCACTTTTAATTTCTGATGCTTCTCCGAGCAGCTTCTGAAGTTAAATCAGGCTCTCCTCGGGCGGAATAGAGACATGTGAAACCACTTGCAGAGCGCTTTTTGGCTCAGGTGTGATTTCCACAAACAGCCGAGATGATTGACGTTGGCTGCCAGACAAGAGAACATTTCTCAGTCAGCACATTTGTGTTTAGACTGTAGAATAGAATAGAATAGAATAGAATAGAATAGAATAGAATAGAATAGAATAGAAGTTATCAGAGGAGGAAAAGGGTGGATTAGAATCAAAGTAAAAGTTGAAAATCACTTGACATTTGGTCTGTGTTAAATTATCCATGACTGAATGCTGCAGACTGTGGGCCTCAGTGAAAGCTACTTTGTCTGACTGAGCTCTGTCTGTCTTAATGAAGCTAAAAGAGTCTTAAACAGCTTAACACAGTCTTCAGGTTTCTACCTGTGTAAGGCAATACAGTGAGTGTAATGATGCACAGAGCAACGCTGTGTGTATGTGTGTGTGTGTGTGTGTGTGTGTGTGTGTGTTTGTGTGTGTGAGACAGTGCAGGCGAAAGCAGAGACGACATCAGAGTCCATATTAAAGGATAATTACAATCAAACAACAGGAGACTGTTCCCATGAAGAATCCTGGGGGATTATCACTGTTTATTGCTCCTTTACATTGTAGAGCTTTCATGCTGGAGTGTGTATGTGTGCGTGTGTTTGTGTGTGTGTATGCACGCTAACCTCACTGCAGTCTGATGAGAGTCACTCTGCGTTTGCATCCATGATCTCAAAAGTTAATTCTTCATTACATATTCCACTTTATCCCACTTTATTTTCCTCCTACTTTCAATACAGACATTTTTTATTTAAAAAATCCAATTTAAGTCCCGACTTCTACACCAGAGACTCAAGTTTGCACTCCTTCTTACCAGCAGTCAACATGAACATGGATGGATTACTGAATGGGCCTTCTGGGTGCAGACCCAAGGGCCCGAAGTGTCAGGGGGCTCCTTTGCCTTCACCTGCAAAATTAATCAGACATAGTTTTACACATACTGACCATGTTATTACAAAAAGGGACAAAACCACCAAAAAGACACAGGATTACCTCAAAGAAACACAAAACATCTACAGAAAAGATGCACAACCACCACAAAGTCTGTGTATCTCGCTGCCGTGTAGGAGAGGCAGAGGGGCCTTTTGCCCATGAACATGAGGGCCACTTAACCATGAGGGCGATCTTTCACTGACCTTATCAATGAGTAGTAGTTACCAAAATGTGTCCATCAAATCAGGAGACACTTACACGTGTCAGTTTGTGTTTGTTGCTGCCTCAGGGTCACTGTGCCAGAAGACTGTAACTGTTAGGGAACACATCAGAAAAAGACTCAGGGTTCATATATGCTCGTCGTTATGTTTAATGTTCATATGGACATGGGTGGAGCCTTTTGTTCTTATGTATTTGTTTCGGCTCTATTTGTTCACGTTTTGTTAAAGCTTATGGATACAGACAAAATGGAGCACTACCATTGGAAAGTGTGTGTGCAGTATAGCGTATTTCAAGCAAGACAAAACCACAGGAGAAGACAAAGGCATCTAAAAAATTGCAGAACGGAACAAATCAGTAATATCGTGAAAATAATTCTCTGTCCATGTCGTGCGATATATTCAGTCTCACCCACCACTGCCATGTAACGGCCTCCTCCACCGTTGCCTAGTTTGTTGTTGTGTGAAACGTTTGACTCCTCTCTTTCGTGCCATCTATTGGCTGTATCTAAGCTGTCATGAAGGATGCAAGGAAGTATGAGGGCAGTGATATTTACAGCAGTTGATGTGGACTCATCTATTTTCATACTCAAAGGGAGTTGTCCAGTTTCATTTTTTCCATCCACTCACACTGTAGACTTCACCCCGGACTGACTTAAGCAGTAGTATAACGATATAATACTTCCTAACAGTACTTAAGTATTTTTTGGGATTGTATGTACTTTACATGAGTTTTTACATTTCTGTGAACTCTGACTTTTTTTTTTTTTTAAGATTATTTTTTGGGCTTTTATTGCCTGTAATGGGCAGGACAGCTTAAGCGTGAAACGGGGGGGATCGAACCCGCGGCCGCTGCGGTGAGGATACAACCTCTGTATATGGGGCGCCGCCCTATCCACTGAGACAGGCACCACCAGGCACCCCAACTTTGACTTTTACTCCACTACAAAAATAAAATGCATACATCTACTCCAATACATTTCCCTTTAAGCATTTTGGTAATTCACCACAAAACAGGGAAGGGACTGAGAAAGGGAGGAAGGAAGACATGAATACAGGAAGGAAATGGCAAGAAAGAAAAACTGGATTTTTCTTGAAATCCTTTAGGAGGTGAAAAAGGAACTAGTTTTCCTTCAAGTGTAATGTTAAGTGCTCTATTTTTAAGGTGGCGCACATGTTAAGAAATGAATTTCATAATGCTCAGAATTCTGACTGCTTGCTTTTGTTTCTATCAGCATTAACTTGTACTTGTAATACTTAAGTGCATTTGATATATTACAATTACCTTTGATACTTAAGTCCAGTAAACATTAGATACTTTAAGACATTTACTTTAGCAATATTCCAGTGGATGACTTTATTTCTTACCAAAGTCATTTTCAGTTAAGATATATACTTACTATACTTTACTCAAGTATGGCTTTTAGGTACTTTAGCCGCCACTGCTGTTTAGAATACACACACACACAGACGTGCGCACACACACACACATACACACCTGCATACACCAACATCAGATCAACACAACACACAACAAACATCATCTCGACCTTTTTATTCACTCGTTTCTTTAACTAGCTTGTATTCAATATTCTTGTCTTTCTTGAGGGTTTTTTTTGTATTTTTTCTTACAAGAAAAACAAAAAGAAAGTGGGGAAACAGGTATTTTGCTCATCAACAAAATGTTTTTCAAAGAATATATTTACCAATAAAGGTTCGCGATCTCTTATTCTGCAGCAGAACTCAGCATAAAGTCAGCTGCTCCAGACAAGTGTGTATGCATCAGTATAGTTTAGTGTTGGCTCGCTGGACTGTTGTGATCATTTATTGTCTTCATTAAGTGATACTTAACTTCAGGTTCAGCTTTTGTGGACTACATGAATCCATTTTTTAGTGGTTTGTTAACTTCCATTCAATGGTGTCACTAAACTAAAATGATTTATTCATAGTTAAGTGTGGGTTTTTTTCAATAGTTTTGGTCAGCTTATTCAAATTTGTATTTTCTACGAGTTGTTAATTATTCCACAAAAATAAAACAAATTTATTAATATTCACTGTTTTTGAGTTTGCAATTAAAGATAAGGGCATCATTTAGGGCAGGGAAATGGTTTTAAAAACACTCCCCATTATTAACCACAATACTGTCACTCTCAAGAGATTTATTCATTATATTCATTTCATAAAGTTAGTTTATCTTTTACTTAAGTCACAAAACATACCCTCTAATGGGCTTGAAGGAGTCACTGCTTTGCAGACAGATCATGGTCAGATCACACAGTTCACATGAAAAAAAACAACAAAAAAACGAGTAACAAACAAATCAAAACATGGTAACTTTTTGAATTAATTCTTCATAAAAAATAAAAACACTTTCATGTTTTACTTTTAAGGTCTGTAATCACATTTTTAACTTTATACACACATAATACATTGACTCTCACACACAGTCAAGACACAATTAATTCAACTTATGATCCTTTCATGAGATTTTAGTTTAACAATTCGCTCAAAACTGCTTTTTATACTCGCATGTTAGGATGGTGTTGGAATCATTATTAAGTGCTCATTTTACATTCAGAAATCTGCAACATTTTCAGATGATTTCATAATCTGATGGCTGCACGAATGGCTGGATGTTTTGACCCTTGTCAGGCAGTGGCTTCATCTAGACAGCAAATGTTTAGCACTAAAATTTGGTCACCAAACTTGCAACTGGATCACTGAGATCTTAAAAAAAAAAAAAAGTCCATGGGTCCCTCGATGTCACAGCTCTGTGGCTGAGCCCTCCCTGTGAGACAAAGGCAGGGTCCCAGTAGAAAATTAGCGCATTTAGCTGTCATCGCTCAGCTCGCTTTACAGTCCCAACCAGCATTCACACAGAGGGCCCTGGCCTCTTTTCTCTGCCTCCATCCATCCTCCCCTCCACCTCCCACCCCCTGGCCCTCGCTTGCTTGCTTGCTTTCTTTCTTTGAGTAGGAAAGGCGATCCCCTGTATAGCTCAGAGATCAAGACAGGAAGGTGTAAACTGCAGATAAATGTGATCAAGTGTCTCCGCTATCACAAGCCCTCACATCGGAGTGGCTGGCTGGCTGGCTGGCTGGCTGGCTGGGTTTACGCCCCCCCTCCCTCCACACCAACATGGATTAGCTGCCCCCTCTTTGTGCCTCTCAGTGGAAGCAGACAGGTGGAGGAGATGAGGAGATGTTCAGTCGTTTTGGACTTGCAGACCTTTTAGTCCTGCTCTCACCAGTAAAACGACACTGAGTGGCTATCATTAACCTCATATAGACCTGTCTGCCTCAAAGGTCGTTTCATGGCCTGCTGGACAATTTAGGCAACAAACTAGAAACACATTAGTAAGATGGATACAGACATATAACATTATATATATCTATAAAACTATATATATGTATATATATATTCATTCATTCATATTTTTTGGCCACTTACTGGCAATGCACAAAGGTGCAAACATGTTGATATGGATATAGGAGCTTTATATGATGTTCAGAGCATATCTATGGCAGGTGGGTGGGGGCTGATGTCAGGATACTTCCCATTTTTTAATTGTGTGTGTGTCTCTTTTTTTTATCATTCTGTGTCCCCAACCTATACATTTGCATGTCCAAGATAGCAGTACAGGCGGACTTTATGAGTTTTTTTTTTTTCCTCAGCAGCAGTTTGTGACGTTGAGTCGCAGGTTGGATAATTGATAAGTCATTTTGATTAGAGCTGATCAAATCAGATCACTGCATGAGAGGAGCAGCTGCTGCAGAGGCGGATGAATGCAAACTTTTAGACCCTGTGAAATTAGCGATTGAGTTTCACTTTAAATTTCGCTTGGCTTTCTGCTGCTCCATCTGTGCCTGGAGTACACTCTGCACTCTGGAGAGTCAGGTGCAATGCATAACTGACCATAACTGACTAACTAATGTACAGCCCAGCTTCAAAAATGTCACATCAATACATGGTGGCAGATATTTTAAATGTGGTGGGCCAACCCAAATAAATGAATGTGTTGGAAGCCCTGACGGAGGTGGCTGAGCGGGTGGTTAGCACCTAGTAGTGTTAATAGCAAATACAGTTTTAACAATTGCAACAGTGCTAACAAAGCTAACATTGTTTATTGAGGGGTACCAAGTGGTGGGTGCTATGTGTCCGCGTCAACGCTGTCTTGATATTAGCTGTAATTGTAGTATGAAAACAGTGCAGAGTGGCGGCGATTAGCTAGCCAATAGGATACACACACAGGGACTCATGAGCATTAACATGCATAAATGGGTGGACCAGCTACCACAACAAAGTACAAAGAAGTTCAGACTGCAACACACACAAGGTAGCTTGACCTCACTCTCGGCTCTAGATGCCATTACCCCATTATATCTTTACGTAGTAAATAGATATTTGTTGCCATATTAGAAGTATTGATGAGAGCAGCTTCAGGGTATGTAGATCTACCTGTGTGAAAGCAGCTCGTATAAAACAAGGAAGTAAAAATGAACAAGTTACATTATAGTGAAGAAGAACACAAATGTTTTGTTTATAAATAAAAGGGAAACTTCATTAACTTAACACATTCATGTCTGTTTACAGGGGTTGGGAAGTACATACAGTATGTGAGGAAAGTCACAAAGTATTTTGTGGAGTGAGTTGTGTGAAATCTGACAGATTGCCTTAAGTGATGTCGCTGGAGCATCAGTTGGGGGTTAAGACCAGAAGTTTGAAAATGAAACAAATCTGTGGGGTTAGTAGTTAAAATGAAGTGTTTATGTCTTAGCTGCTCACCTCCCGCCCAAATCACTATCCCTACTGTTAGCGGTTGAGATGCATTGTGGGTAATCTAGGCACCTGGTTTTGAAGAATGCATGGAATAAAAATGATTCTGCTTATTTTTTGGTAAACTGTCCACTCTTAAGTTCTACAGTGGAGTGCTATGCTAAATTGGTGGAAGTAAAACTTTAAGATAGATACTCTAATCTGGAAAATCATCCCAGGAGTAGTTTGAGTTTCTACAGATTCTAAGAGATTATAGGCAATGCAATACTTCTTCTACACTGCAATACTTCTCTTTATCTACAATTCTTCTACCACGACAAATTCTTTTCTCAGTGACTGTAGTGTGACTCAGCTGAGAAATTTTCATGTAGTGCACTGTAATGTAATCTGTAGTTCAGAAGGGACAGGCACAGTTGAAGGGTTTAACCCTTGAGTTTTCATTTACAGACTGCAGCAGGTTACGCTTTCATATCTCAAACTTTGCCCACTTTGTTGTTTATTTAAATCATAATTCAAGTGATGATGATGATTAAAAATCAATTATAAAATGTGATTTTCTTTTTGACAATGCACCGATTCAACTCTTTCTACTCATGCTCTAAGTCAGTGCTGTAGTCATGACCACTTCATGACCAAGACCAGAGTGTATCTAGACTGAGACAAGGCCAAGATTGTAAGGCCAAGTCAAGACCAAGGCAGGGCGAGTCCTACACTGCATGAAGCACTTACGATAAAATATGTAACATGCAAACTAAAAAGCACTCTTCAAACTGGGCTGAAAGATCCATTTCTCCATAAAAACACCAGGAGAAAACACATGGAAATTCCTCTTTATTCACCTCTTTTATTGCTATACTATATACATGTTTGTATGTATAAGTGTATCCAGCCCATTCTCACTCTCAGTCATCAGATACTGCCAATGTGTCAGACGATTCCTAAAGCCACCTTTCGCAGGGGTAGGACAGGCTGACAGACAGTGCCAGTTGATAAAATGGCTGGACAGCACCTTTCGCATGCTGCCGGATGGCAACCGTCGCAGCTTTATGATCTTCCCATATCTTGAATCTTGTTTGTGATTATGTCTACACCTAACCATGTGCTTTTGTTGCACAAGGAAATACACAAAAATGTGTTGGTGTTTTACCTCCATTGTAAGTTTATTTTGAAAAAGACCGTCTAATGAACAGACACTGTACATTTTCTGTGAAAACATAAGTGTATTTTGAATAGACACAATGCATCTAACAGGTGAACATTAACACGCCATCCCGGGACATCTGCACTAAATGCAGGAGGATTCCAAGCACGTCATACATAGACATGAGCAGCACTGACCAAGAGCCCATATCTGATGGCTTGGGAAGAGGATGTGTTGGTTTATCATGTATCATTTATCAATACAAACAACCACTAAGAAGCTGTTATTGACTTAAACTTTATTCAGCGCTCCTTTTTTTGCACAGGCAATTTAGTGATATTCCCACAGTTGTGGTCTTGACTGGTCTTGAAAAATAATCCCTAAGCCCTTTTTTGTCTTAGCTTGAGACAAGACTTAAAAATGCAGTCTGACCTGAGACAAGACTGAGACCTTCAAAAGGTGGTGCTGAAACCAGTCTCGAGACAAAACACTACAACACTTCTCTAAGTTATGATGCTACAACCACAGGCGCTAGTCCCGTTTGAGTCTTTCCATACTTGTATAGAAATGTCTACACACACATGTACTTCTGACAATCTCACATACTCTCAGAGTACGAGATGGATATTTTCCTGTGAGTGCCACTGACAAATTGCCCAAGAAAAGGAGAAAACAGGCGAGAACATGTACTGTTATCTCAAACTGACTTCATGCAACAAGTGAATGGTTTAGGCATTGTCGTGTTTTGTTATCTGCCTCTTCCATCAGCTCCTGCATCGTTCTACCATTAAATAAGTAACAAGGGAAAGGCGTGCAAAACATATGGACTCTGTTTTTTCCCAATTTACTTCTTTCAAAGGTATGAATATACGTCTGAGTATAAACTGCACGATTGACACCTCTTTTCTTCCGCTTTCTCTTCTTCTCTCCGTCCCTCCTGCGCTCTTCTTCTCGACAGTTCACGTGTCTGATAAACCATTTATCCCTCCAAGGACGTTTTTTCCCCATCCGAGCGTCCATCCAGTGAAATTACACACTCAACACATAATGGAGCCTGTTCCTATCGTCTCAGCACAGAGAGACCCAGAACCCACATCTGCTCCCGAATACCCCAGACAATAAACAATTCACTCCTCATGTTCAAATCTCATTTTTCGGACAAAGTCTTGACAATAAAAAGAAATAAATTACGCCGCAGCTGAAGAGGGCCGCCTTAGCCATCCTGGAGACGTAGGGAAAAGTTTTTCTCAGAGTTTTTTCGCGGCGAGCAGATTCCTCTGAGCTAGCCATTATCTCAGGGAGGAAGTTAATTAAAGTGGCCCAGTCTGAATCAATGGGGGAATTTGCCGCCGCGCGACGGACAGAACGACGGACTGACGGGAAGAGCGGAGTGACGGCCATGACACCACTTCAGAAGAGAAGATTAGCCCAGAGACAAAACTCTCGGCTCTGATCAGCCCTACAGTGTGGCTCTCCTCCTGGATTACTCCTCTCCCACCCCTCCCGCTCCCTCTTTTCTTTTTCTATCTCTCCCTTTCTATCCATCCATCCACGCCTAACCCCCACATCCTCCATCCCCCAAAAGAACTTCAGGGGGCTTGTCTTCAAAGCTCGTCCCCTCCTTCCATCCCTGTAATTCCTCACATCATTACCAAGTTTCCAAAACTTAATTTTAGCAATTACACATGCAATTAATTAATAAATGTGCTGTCATTACAGCCCCTTGTGTGATCTGAGCCCCATGAATGGGAGGTTGAAATAAAGTGGTCAAATGAACTGGGAGGGCTTCAGAGAGAGACAGAGGGAGGGAGGGAAGGAGGGATAGAGGGGAATGAGATTGTTATTAAGGGATTGCAGAGTTAATCGGTTGAGGGGCTGCTGCTCTATCAGAGGCAGAAGTCTGCAGGGAGAGTGAACGAGAGACAGACTGAGAAAGAGATAGGGGACAGACGGAGAGCGAGACGACGAGAAATATGCAGAGAAGAAGAGCAGAGGGAAAGACGGGATGATGAGGATGGAGAGGGAAGAAATAGACCAGAAGAAACAGGAACAAAAGAAAAACAGAAGAGGAAAAGACAGAAACAATAAGGGGAAAGGAAGGAGAAAGGGGGGGCGGGAGCTCTATGTAGCACGCTCAGTTCAGTCAGCCGGATTATTAATGAGATCAGGGAGTTCTCAGGTCACTACAGCAGCATGAGCTGCAACGCAAATGCAAAACACACACATACATGTATACAACACGCACTCAGAAAATGCAAAACACGGCCTTGAGATATCAGTTCAAGTCTGAACATAGTTTTTAGAAAAAATGTGATACAAAAAAGACAAGTTACATCATACTAATCAATATTTTGGCAAAGTCTGAATGTACCTTTTCATTTATTTCTTCAGAATAAAAAAAAAATCTGTTGTGACCTTCAACAAAAAGTAATTTATGCAGTAAAAGGGCCACAAAATTGAGAAAAAGTGCTAGCAAAATCTCCAAATTGCAAAGTTGAAGAACAAGCGGCGGCCTTATTTCAAAACAAAGTTTGGTTACAGACATTAAACTGTATTGTGTGGCAGTTTCCAGTATCTGATTTAAATGTTCAGTGGGGAAATACAGGATGACAAACAAGGTGCCGACTCATTTATCTCAGTGTGTTGACGGGAATTACACCTGATATGAGGAACGGGATCAAATAACAGACGTGAGTGTGTGTGCGTTTGTTTTGTTTGGATATCAGATGTACAGTGCGAGAATAAAGTCCATTAGCCAATATTCCAGCTTCATTAAGCTTCACAGAGCAGAGACAGTGATGGAGGATGTAGAATCAGCTGACGTCACTCGTGGAAACCTTTTACCTTTTTGACGTAGACGTTCACAGGGTGACTTCATTTGCCAAAAAACATAGTTACAAACAGACCTGAGTGTGGCTGAAATCAGAGTCAGTACTGAATTTTTCTAAGTTGGCTCATTCTGAACACACAACATCTATAACACGTGTGTCCATCCTGGGAGAGGGGTCCATGCTCAGTTTGTCTTACTGAAGTTTCCTCCCGTGTACCCGAGGAGATTCTCCTTATTCAAAATGAGGGCCTAAGAATAGAGGATGTTTTGTGCTGTAAAGATTATAAAGCCCCTTGAGAGAAGTTTGTGATGTTATGCACTTTCACTCTTCAAAGGAGTTCAAAGTTTAGTTCACACAGATTAAAATTAACTAGATAACATAACATCTAAGCTCACGGTCCCCAAAATATTGTTTTTTTTATTTCAAATGGAATGAAATCATGTGACCCATCATTCATTCAGATATTCTTAGTGATTGGTTAGATACTTAACTTCAATGTGGCTGTTGTTAAGGCTTGTTTTTATCTTTGAAATTCGCACTGATATGTCCATAAAACTTTTAATATTTATATGAACTGGTTTCAGCAGTAAGGTTAAGTTATTGGTAGCTGCACTGTGTGTATTGCCAGTTGCACGCTGGTGCTGTGTTATATTCTGTTTCCCTGTCAAATAGTGTTTCCCGCCTGTTAAAATGTGGAGTGCCCTGCTTTTAGGGTAAAGGAAAGTTCAGATTCAGGTAGGGATAAGTGGTGCGTGAGCGTCATTCAGTGGCAAAAGTCAATGCTCATGTTAACATTCATTTGTAGCAAACAGAAGTGTTCAGTGTACCATTTGCCAAAAAAATTAGCACATTCAATGTGCAAACCATGCCGCTGGACAATATAAAGAAAATGGAGTTGACTTAAAATTATGATGAAATATACAAAGCCAACACACTATTTTAAATTTCCAATCTAAGGCTGTGTTCCTGACTTGTCGACCTGGCAGAGGCTCTGTTTCTGAGGTGCGAATGTATTGCAATAACATGGGAGGATTTATACTATTGTCAGCAGCTGGGCTGACAGTGGCGGATTGGAAAGTTTTAACATAGTGCCCAACCCAAGCAGACACTTTTGAAATTGCTTCCTTATGGAAAATATGAGACGGATTAGGCAGTTTGACAGCCAGTGAGTTAAAATGGAAACACACGGATGGAGACAAAATGATTTGATTACAATAACTCTAAATAGTTCATAAAACATAAATAGTGTAAATGGTAGAACAAACAAAATAAAGTGCAGCCGAAACAGTCCAGGGGTTTATTGAAACCTCTCATGTTGAATGAGGAAAGAGGAAAAACAAGATTATAAACAGAACAGAAACCAAATGACTCTCCGTGTCGCCTCTCGGCTTCTCTAATCTGCTCTGAGTGCAGGCTGCTTGGTCGGGATGAATTAAAGATGAGGGTTAAAACAACACGGCTTGCAGGGTTAAGAGCAGAGGAGAGGGGCAAGAATTAGATCTCTTAAGTTTTTTTCCCTTTTGACCAGTATTTTTTTCAAAAAGTTTTTGTGACAATCAATCAAAAATTAGACCCTATAGTGTCATGAATCCACTCTTACTGCGTCAGTGTGTTTACCACCTTCAGATGTTCATTTTAACTCACTGTAATACAGTGTGTCTCTTTGCTCCCCTCTGACAAAGTGTGTTTACCTCTGTCAAAACTGTCACTATGTATGGGTATGGTCTGCACTCAGTCAATTCCATCCCAACACGCCTGCCTGTCAAAACAACAACTCTCCCTCTTTTTTTTTTTTTAAGAGAAAAAAGGTAATTCCATGAATTAAAATGCTTAAATGACAGTCAATCAGGCTTGTAATTCCGTCTGGTATAATTAGAGGCTGGGAAAACTAATTACAGCGGAGAAACCTAACTCTCCTCTCGCTCCTGCTCCTCTCGCTACTACAGCAACCCTCATCACCGAGATCAGGTGACAGCTATCAAACTCGTTAGGCCGCCATGCACCACCACACACACACACACACACACACACACACACACACACACACACACACACACACGTATGCTGTGTGGTTGAGCGAACAGCTAGGCCAAAAAGAGATGGAGATGAGGAGGAGGAAGATGAAGGGATGAAAAAAAAAAATAGCGGTAGGTAATCAAGAAAGAGTGGCGACAACAACAGCTTGTGTTCTTAATCAGCAGCACAGAGAGGGGGACAGAGAGGGAGAGATGTGCAGCGATGAGGTAAAACAGGTGAGGAAGAGACTATGAATGATAAAGACATACATAAAGAGTGGGGGAGACGGTAAGAAGCATATAGACTGAAATGTAAACTACTTTGCATCAGGTTGCTCTCAGCTTAATTACTGCAAGAAAAAGCTGTTTGCGAATAAAAATAAAAAATTCTGATCATGCCCACGACCTGCTTACAATTTTACCCATCTAGATGACATAGCCAGCTGATAATTAGGTATGGCTATAATTAACTGCTTAAACTGCAGAAGAACTTAATTTTACTTAAAGTACTAAAGCGCAAAGTACTGAAGCACCAAACACTAAAGCACAGAGTACTTCACTACCAGCTGCTAGAAGATAACAAGTGCATCAAAAATACCGTAGCTCTTGATCATGTGATAATACCAAATTAGCACTAAGTACTGATATGTTAAATAATGTAGAAAGAGACTGCAAAAGTCCTGTGCAGCATAAAGAAAAGTTTCTGTTTTGCACATGAACGGGTGAATAAGAACAACACGTTCTCATCCTACCTCGTCACATATTGTCACTGTAGGTATCCTTCTGCATCTGCATTTTACATTCCGGGATGCCTCTTCTGTGTTGTCAACAACTGCACATGGTGGTGTGATGCTGCATGTGGTTTTGTTTAGGCAACCAACACTAGAATGTCAACAAACACACATGCTGGCACGGGTGGTTAGGTTTAGGGACATGTTGATGTAGAAATAAAACATCACATTCACAACCTTACTACAGACCTGACTCCCGCATCATAGTCCATCATTTGTGGGACCCATTCGCCATTCCTCCTGCTCTATAGGCGTCCTAAATCACTTTATATTACGTGGTAACCGGCAGCGTTTCAAACTGATGCCATCCTGCCGTGTTTCATGCTCACACAACACGTTCCTTCTGGCCGTGCTCTGAAGCGATGCCACCCGTGCACATGTTGGGCAGACGCACCAGGTGCCACCCAGCTGTCTCCTGGCATATACAAGACTGCGATTGGCTCTGTCTGGCTGTGTTCATCCTGCAGAATTCCAATCACACACTAAAGGTGCCTTTTGGGGACGTGCACTTGCACCAAAAGCACTGACAGAACAACGCTACTTTACGAGTTCAGAATGAGAACAGGCTGAAGAGTCGGTCAAATATTTCTTAATCTGTCGAATATGCTTAAAAAATGAATAATTCTGTAAATAATTTTTTTATATCTAATTATGATGAATATAGTTTTGGGACATTTTTCCCTAGCTTTCTTTAGAAATAGTTTTCCAAATAATCTCCTGCAATTTGTGGAGCATTTCTTGCCAAGTTGCAAATCAATTTGCCACTTTTGAAGTCGACAGAACGCAGAACAAGAAAAGTTATGACAATCCAGGTTTCAGAGACTTAAAGTTATTCAATAAACACAGAAAATAATGTCTGCATTATTTTCTTTATGTTTTTTCCACAGATTTTATTCTAATTAGGTTTTATTTGATTTTCAACCATCAAAACAGATAAGTCTCTACACTTGAAATGATGATTACAGGTTGTCAGTTTGAGTTAAGCAGGTAATTATACCTTTATATAAATGACCAATTAGACTGATAAGATAGATGTTTTAACTGAGTTGTATTGTTTACAGAAATCATATTTACTAAACTTCCCAGGATGCTTTGTGCCTTTAGGCTCACAGCTGCAGTAACCTGACAGCTGCTGCTGGCTGGTCAGTTAGCAGAGGCCTGTTGTGTTAAACACAGTGTAACATTTAGCCCCTTTTACTCCCAGTAATGACCGGGTATCACCGTGAAGACAAACTCATTACACCGAAACCAATTGTCCAAAACCAGGTTTCTTAAACTACAGGTCGGGACAAAAATGGGCCCGGGGCCCTGATTCTGAGCTGGTTTTCTTGTGAGGAGAGTAACAGAATACCTTGACGACTTTCCAACTTAAAGCCAGGAGCAGTTTTTCCACTTTCCCTCTGTGTGGTGAACTCTTCAGTTAGTCTTTGGATTGATAAAATGTAACAATTAACTGTTTGAGTGTGAAAAAAAGAGAGTAAATCACTATTTGTTGTGGCATTTACAACCAAATTCACACACAAATGCACACACACAAAAGTGCTTACACATGCGTTCATTGTTAAAGCATCAGAGCTGACACATTCTCAGTAGAGTTTCTCTCTCTGTTTAATCTTGTTTATTTACCTGTTAACCCTTCATGTGTCCCTGGCTCTCTTCGGTGAGAAACCAACTAAATGTCACTGTCCGCTCCCTCCAAACCACGTTGTAAAGGTGGGTGGGGGACCTGTTTCCAAGGCGACCGGGGTCTCATTTTTCGCCAGCGGCCCATTCCCAACCTGTTACCAAATGAGCCGGAGCAGCACCACCGAAGCTTCAAAGAGCAGCAGCCTCGGAGCCGCCACGGGGGCCGCTAATGTCAGGAAACCCAATACTGCAGCCAGAGCTGGAAGATTTCAGCTATGGAGACAGATGGAGAGACAGACGTGTTGTTTAGGGCTTGATTTAGTAAAAGGGAGAATAAATGTCCTCTCTGAATCCGTTTCTATTTTCTATCTCCCATCTAAGCGATTTATTTTCATGAACTTCAACTTCAGCTGATGGAAGCGCGCCTAATTCACATTTTACTTTCTGAGACTTTTCACAAGTTTGCGTAAAATTCACTTGATAGTTGCACGGAAACAGTCCAGTAACAAGTCTCTTCCTCACTCCCTCTTCATCTGCCTGCATTTCTAGCTGTCTTTCCCCCTCTCTCTCATTTTCCCTCGTGCCTGGAGGTCGCTGAGCTTCAAAGTTTATTTCCCCTCCATGTTAACTTTCTGGATGGATGCTTGAAATAGAGAGAGGAGAGAAGTGGGAAGAGAAGAGAAGAAAAGGTTACAGTAGCACAGAGCAGTCGAAGAAAGAGAAAGCTACATTTTGATGAAGACCACAGAAAGACAAATTCTGGGATTTAAAATAGATTTACAACCATGAGTCAGGTGTTGACAATTACTTTCACTATTCGGTTCAAACTGAAGCTTGGTAACTAAAAGGAAAAGTTGTGCTGCAACAAATGTTAGGGAATTCAGAGATTATTTCTCAGGTTAGTATTTCAGCTTCAGGTTCTGGAGTCCCCCTGAATATGGGTACATAATTGGAGAAGGGGCACAAAAGCTGATGATTAATTTTACAAATAATGACATTTCTACTCTGACGGTTTAAAATCTTGAGCGACATCAAAATGTTTGATTTCTTTTTCTCGTTTTTTTTCTGACTGATACATAGAATAGGAGCCTGTTCTCACTAAAAACTTGTCAAATACCGCCACTTTTTCAGTGATCTCAGCATCAGATACTGGGGCACAGAGGCACCTATGAAGCAAATGGCAACAACCCATCTCATCAAATACAGCTACGTTGTCAGTAGACGTTGGTGTCAACAATGAACGCACAAAGGCACCCCTCTGGTGCTATTAAATGTACCGACTGGTGGTAGTTTGTATTGCCACTGCTATTATTGTGGTATAAAGAGTAAAGAAGTCCAAACAAATTCCAGGCTTTCACCCGGGAGTCCACTGTTCATTTTCTGTGTGAAACTAAAAGTCAATGGAGTTATTTTATTAACTGACACAAAACTGACGCAGGAGTGTACCTTTTATTTTGACATATACCCACTAACAAACCCGTGGTATTTGATGAGTTAAGAGGAGAACTAGTTTGAATTTCACAACACATCATCTCGTTACAAATAAGCCTCCTCATTAGTTTTGATTTCTCAAAGAAGCCCAATGCTACTATTGATGGCAGCATAGCAGTACAGCTGACCACTGCAGCTTGTTTCACTGGCACAAAGGTGATAAAACTTTCAGTCTGCGCTTGTCTTTGTGCAGCTGAAGGTGAAAGTATTGTGAGGGTAAATTATCTGTTCATGTGGCAGGATGTGTTTTGATTGTAGAGTGCTTTCAAAATGTATGTTACTGGAAACTGTTGGTGGTTGCCAAAAAAATGCATTTGTGTTTGAATATTGTCTTGAAGGTGCCTATATGGAGATGCAGGTCCATGCATCAACCAACGTGACATAGTTCATCCTGCAAGATAATGTGTCTCTTGTAGCCGGTTGTTGTACATTGTCATACATAATTATATACATATTATCATTCACTGTCATACATATATGAGTAATATACAGTACAATATATACATATAAATATTGACGGCCAGATTGTAATTCAAACACCCCATTAGTTAACCAACTTTTTTTTAATCTTACCCCCACAAAAAGCAACCAAACTAAAAAATCACTGAATAACAAGAGACATAAAACAACCACAAAGACAAACTGACAACAAGTAGACACAAAATGGCTACAAAGAGACTCAAAATGACACAAAATAACCACAAAGAGACTCAAAATGACCACTAAGAGACACAAGACAACTACAAAAGGATGAAAAACATAGCTATTGTTGTATCCTATATTCTTATGCCTCATAGTTTCACATAGTAGTAGTTATTTTAATCCCAATTGTCATGATCCTTGCATGGGGATTTTGTGTGTGTGTGTGTGTGTGTGTGTGTGTGTGTGTGTGTGTGTGTGTCACTACAATTTAGGACAAAGGATGAATATATACGTTAATGACATGAGAATAATTTATAAGCATGTACCTATTATTTTGTTGTTTATTTTTGTTTTTGTTTTGTTTTTTGAAGCACAGCATGGGCATATATTTGAGTTATATGTGTGTATGTTTGCACCCTTCCTATCTCCCATATGTGCTGTTCTGGAGAAGTTTAGTTTCTGTGGAATTGTGTGTCTGTGTGTGTGTGTGTGTGTGTGTGTGTGTGTGTGTTCGCTGAAACAACAGCTGGTAAATAGAGGAGTCTCCTGTTCCACTCTCTCCCCTTCCCACAGCTCTGTTTCACAACAGATTTCAGGGTTTTCGGTCAGACGTTAAATACAGTATGAGCATCAGGCTTGATCAAGTTTGGGAGGGTTGCAAAATAACGTTCCCCGCCTCCCGCAGGAAAATGACACACTTCCAGCCTCTATTCATCTCAGCATGTCCCTGTGGACGTCTTCTTGTTCACCCAACCTGGCCTGGATGCGTCTGTTCATCTGCTCCCCACGTATCCACCTGACTCTCTGTCGATCCATCTATCTGTCTGTCCGTCCGGGCCGCTGTTCTCTCACCAGGGTTTGATTTCAGGCTGAATCGACGCCCTGTAAGACGAGTCGAAGCCAGCGGCTCCACGGAGGCTCCAGGGAGGGGAGAGGGGGCGCGCGGCCAGGTTTCATCCCGGGGAGGGAGCAGTGTTTTGGGGTTAGGAGTGGCCCGGGGGGCCCCTTGGCGCGATGGAGGGACGGATGGGTGGATCCTCTGAGTGATGATTCTGTTTCCCCTGAGGCAGAGAGACATAGATCACAGGTAGAGCAGGTCGAGTGAGTGAGAGAGAGAGAGAGATCCTTGGGTTGAGTTAACTATTTCATGCTTAACACACTTTTTAGACAGAGTTTGACCCAGAACTTATTGTAATTTTGGTTTGAGGCTGTTTTTCAAGGTTTGAACCAGGTGAAATCTTTATGCAACAGCATACAATAGTATGTTTTCAACTTTCTGCTAAAACCTTAGGGAATGTAGTCATTCTTTCAGCATGTTCATGTTTTAGCTGTTTTAGCAAATACCCCAAAATATTAGTTTACGTTCAAGTGACAAAACTCTGCAGCAGTTATATGAAGTATCAAAGGAGAAAATAGTGTGACCTTATTACAGAGGCACAGAGCCTGCAGTGGGAAGAGGCCAATGCGGCTGGATAGGCCAACAAAATGTCTGACCTTGACATAGGACATCGCTCTTTGCAACCCGATTCGTACCAACAGTCAGAATTGGTTTCTTTAAGCCATAATGACGATTGTTCTCTAACATTGACCAAGTAGTTATGTCAAACCAAACCGTGATCTTTCCCCAACCCCTTCTTAAGTTCTTTTTTGCCTGAACCCAGTGCCACATCAAAACACTCTTTATTTTGCCAGTGATTTGTAATGATTGTGGATGGCACTGGCGAATGAAATCATTCTCCATATTGGGGTACAGGTTCAGAAAGGAGACGAAACAATTAAGGCATTTGTCACAATAAATGTTGTCATTTGTATTTCAAAGGACCCAGTTAAAGAGGAATGTTTTTATTTGGTGTGGCAGAATTTGACTGATCCAACTCCATGCAACACATCTGCAAATCTATGCAGCCAGGTTCCAAAAGGTTTGTAGGTTTTTCTCAGAAAAGTGGAAGCTGTTCTGGCAATGTTTAAACTTCCATAGTTTTTGAATAAGATGTTAAGCAAGCACATATAGGTGTTTTTTGTTTATTGATGTTTATTGTTCAGGTGTAATGGAAATACACACAATCTGACCAGTCGCTGGAAAACAGTCATATCAGTAGTATCTTATATGTAATGAAACCCAGTTTACTTCTGCAGCATGTAGGTTGAACTTTTGTAACGACGTAGCAATGGACACGTTTTCTAGTCCCTGTTGAGTCCACTGGACAACATGAGCATATACTTTCTAGAGACTGTGGGGTATCCCGAACTAAATAAATACACTAGATATAAACACAGAAATGTTGAAATGTTGTTATCTAATGAAATATTCTGCTTCTTGATGCCGTTTTGCCTTTCAAAAACAATGTCACTGCGGTCCCAATCAACCTATATTACCCACCATGCCTAGCTCTCAACTGCGTAGTTTTTGCAGTGAAGTTTTCTGTTTAATGTTCGTACACACAATTATCACTTTTCGGCAGTGTTTTTAATGCGTCTGTTCAGAACATTTGTGATTTATGTTTGTTTATGTCATTTTGTGTTCCTTAGTACTATTAGTGAGTTGGCTGTTACTTTTCACTTGGTCGGCTGTATTCTCTATCGAGAATTTTTCTCGATGTAGTGAAATTGATGTTCATTGATACTGTTCTAAAATTCCCCTTGTCCCCTGCCTGAAACTGTATGATAATCATATGATGTCTTTAAGAACAGTGATTATGAAATGGTGGAGTAATTCTTTTAGTGATGAGGGAGGTGTGCTCTCATGCAAATTTGAGCACATTGTAAATGCCTTGTGGACCAATCGGATTGCTTGGTCGAGACTACTTGTTCAATTACCTCAGCCTGCCACATACTGCCATTAATAAACTTTACTGTTCATTTCTTTTTTGTTCTAATTGGCAACACTGTCCATTTTGCGCACATCCAATGTCTCTCTTTCTCTCTCGCTCTTTCTCTCTCTTTCTTGCTTGACCGAACACTAAGCTAGGAGCGACGCTGAAGTTTCCTTTGCATTTCGCCTTGTATGTTGTTTTGAGATTGACCGCCATTTCATCGATGAAGTAAACAAGCTCTATTCCCATGACGAAAAACACAGGTTTCGTGTAATCTTGGAGAGCAGAGTTGACATAGTAACATTGCTCGCTCACCCACTTTTTGAGCAGAAGCCCAATCAAGCAAATAGCTGTTTATTGACATGACATAACTTTTTACTGGCTATCAGAATCTTTATTGATGGACCCTGTCTTACAGCGATGACTGTGTCTGAGTGTCTGAGAGTTAACAGCATGGCATGTGTTATACAAAATAGCTCCTACAGACAGAATGTAATCTAATACATTGTTACTGTATTCAAAATGCAGTATAGTAGTCTTTGGTGATGTGTTTATTGTGCAAGCTGACATCATGATGACAATGAAAATACAATTGTGCATGCGAGTATTGTTAAGATATCAGCATAGCTTCTTTTGTGTGTCCATATACTTTTGGCCACGTGTATTTGGCTTTGTGTTGGCAGCTGTATTCCCTCTCAGGACCCTATATGACTATGTTGCTATGGATACCAGAGATCAATTAGCCTTGGTATGTCTTTTAATCCGGGCTAAATCATAACAGGCGCTATAGCTCCAGTTGGATTAACTCAATTACAACTAACTATTATTACAGGACACTGTTAGCACTCATCATCCCTCTGTGTCTCTCTGCCTTCCTGACAGACTCTCGTCCTATATAATAAGTGGCACTAACATACCACACAGCCCTTTTAGACACCAAATATAGATTCCGTTTCCGCCTTAAGACGGCTGCTTCATTAAGATGAGTGGTGGGAAGTGCATTTGGGTGTAATCCTACTTGTCAAATTAACATCAAAGAATTGGCACGAAGAGACCGAGAGGAAGAACAACTCAGAGGGAGAGAAATATTTCCTGTAATTGACAGATCATCTAACAAAGAAGCAGGGTGATAAATTCAAATGTTAATCGAGGACTTCCTCTGTGTTTTTGATGTTGTTGTTGGCACAAAGTTGATGTGATTATTTTTTTTTGTGCTACTGCACTTCCGAAAGATCTCACGTCAATCAAACATGTTCAGCGCTGTCGCCTTTTATCTCCGATGTTCTTTTAATGAAGTTTCTGGAGGTGGTTTTCCTTTTGACTGCTTATGTACAGTTGCTATGTGGATATATAAATGAAGCAGCTACAGCAAGACACACTGAGAGTTATTGTGTCATTAATACATTTTTATAGTTACAATATAGCAACATTAACACAAAATATATGTATTTATTTTAAAATACCACATATCACTTGAATGGTTGCTATTCAACAGATTTGTTTCTCTTACTTTATACTCAGTTTACACTGCACTTGTGACTTCAGTTCCTTATTCTACAGTTAATATTATTAATTATCTAATTTGCATAGTCTAATGGAGTGATGTAATGAGTTCGAAAACCAAGGCATTGGTTGGTATTTTAGCACTTCCAGTTCCCTCGTCTCAAAGTCAGTGGGTTTTTTGAATGAGTTTTTTTAGATCCCTGAAATAAAGTCTGTGGTTAACACGAGCCTAAGATGCTTTCATGTTTTGTTCTACCTCTTTAAATCCATCAGAAAATGCCCCTTTTGGGAAAATTAAAGTTTTTACATGTCTTGAGAAAAACTGTTGCTAACAACTGGCTAAATGAGACACACGAATGTCATCATGCATGCCGCGACCACATTTGTTTTGCCATCAAAAATCAGGATCACTCCTCTGATTTTCATGATCAAATTATGACATATTTTAAGTGACAAAATGCATTCTGTTTGCGCTTTCACCCAGGTCTCACATGAACCAACCGTTCTTTTTTTTCTCTCAATTCGTCTGATACTGAGTGACAGGCTCACTTTGTCACAGAGGGAACGCCATTACTAGCCTAAGGCCTCTGCGTGTGTGTGTGTGCGCACGTGCGTGCACACTTGTGTGTGTGTAGGGAGATGGATTCAGGCGGTTGGAGGTTTACCTCAGCTTTGAAGCAGTTTCAGGTATCTGTGTGCCAGGCAGGTAGACAGGCAGCACTCAGCCTATAGGCCCATGGTACCCTCCATCTGTGTGTGTATGTGTGTGTGTGTGTGTGTGTGTGTGTGTGTGTGTGTGTGTGTGTGTGGGTGTGGGTCTGCAGTAGTAAACCTCAGGGGAGGTCTCTGGTGGTTGCACAGGTCTGTCTGATACATGAAGGATGGTCTCCTGTTCTACTTTCTTTACCATTCTCTACTTTTTGTCGCTCGATTTTTCCCTCTTTCTGTCTCCATCACCCTTTCCTTCTGTTTCACTCCTCCTCCTTCAACCTCTTTCCCTCCTCTCTAGCCTTTACGTCTCACTACCTTCACATGCAACATTCTGTTATTAAGACACAAGTCTAAAATGCAGTTTGGTTTTAACTGTTAATATATGTACAAACATTTTCTATTTTCTATGTATTTCTATTTTCTATCAAATATCCGTATGTGATGCAATGTACTAGACTAAGGAGACTTAAAAACGTAACTTGTTAAAACTGAATCTTGAATTAGTTTTTACATATAACAAAATATACGAACATGGTTGACACATTTATCAGGTCTCTCAGACAGGCTGTTTTTATCTGGACTTAAAAGTTTTTCTTTAAAAAAAATTCTCTCTCTCTCTCTCTCTCTCTCTCTATATATATATATATATATCTATATATATCTATATCTATATCTATATCTATATATATATATATATATATATATATATATATATATATATATATATATATATATATATATATATATATATATATATATATATATGCCGCTCAAATCTCTAGAAGTCATGAGCTGAAAGAAAACTCATATCCTCATGTTCCCTCCGTCATTTCTCTCTCCTGTTGCTCGCTGCAATATGTCTGATTTTAGGAGAGAAGAATTCATTTTTTGGGTTATTGTTGTTTTGTGAGCTCCTCTGTATAGTGACAGATTTTGGCATCAGAGGATTATTTTCAGAGGGTTTGTCTGACCCTTCTACATATTATACCTGAAAGGTAACACCATGTTTTTGGTGGACTGGCATGTCTGTTGTCATGCTCTGTAGCCCACATCACGATCCTTTATATAATATATTTTTTCTCTTGGATATCACACTTTATCATAGATAGGAGTGAACACATGCATGCAATTTCTCAGCAGGTAATTCGCCTAAGAGTGACAGATTTAGACAACTAAGGCCCTATATTCCATTGTTTCGTGCTTTGTTTCCTAATTTCTTTTTGTTTGTAAAAAGTTTGGAAGAGATTCTATCTGGCTTGTCTTTTTCTGCATTAGATGCATGTGTGAGTAGGCCCTAACACCTGCCAGTTCAGATGGTTTGTATCTAATTTTTTTTTTTTTTTTTTTTTTTACATATGTTTTAAATGGGCTCCCATAATGTTTTTTATAATAATATTAACAATAATAATAATAATAGATGAGACTTATGTCACTTTCTTCTTCTTTTGGGGTTTGGGGAGTATTACTGTTAAAGGTTTCTGATTTTTGATAGAAAAGTCAGCACATTGACATGCACCAATCTGGACTAGAAAGTAAGGCTTTACCATATGCGAAAAAAAAATCACATTGTGATTATTTTTGACTGATATTTCTGTTGCAATAAGATTTGCATTCACGGGGTGTCGGTGGCTCAGTGGATAGAGCAGGCTGCAGAGAGTCCTCGCCGCAGTGGTCGCAGGTATAAAAAGGATCAAGCCTATAAAGCCCCAAAAAGATCTTAAAAAAGAGAGATTTGCATTCATACTGATTTTTTTGTATTTCATTTTTCATTAAAAAAATATAAATGATGGTGATATGATATTTGCTGGGGTCTGTGTGAAACAAGCATGTTCCCTTGAATCTTGAATATGATGGGTAGGCTAGGGCATTGCAATGCTTCATATATATAATGGCGTGTTTTGGCACATTACCTTTATCGAAAAACTGCTGCTCCTGCAATTTGGATATTGTACTTTGCCCTATTGCGATACAGATAATATTTGGATGATTTGTGCAGCTCTATCAGAAGCCAGACAGCTTGAAAAGTTGATCACATGAAGGCATTTCGTACCAGTAAAATACAGCCTACATTACTGGGAAATACTGTCACATCCTCTATATAACTAGTGAAATTTAGACATTACAAAAATACGCACTGCAGCTATAGAAGCAAATAAAACATTCTTAAAACGAGAGCCTTAGTGGAGGGTTCCCATGTGTTTACTGTAGTTACTGTTGGTAAATCAGTTAAGTTGCTTTTTCTTTTTCTCACACCAGTAGGTTGATCAACAAGCCTGCCAGCCAAAAACCTCTTGCATTCCTTCAGAATTAGAACAAATACCAAAAATCATCTTAAATTTTAACATGCCTATTTCATAAACAGGTGATTTAAACATATGTGTGTTTACAACAGATGGCTGTGTAATACCTGATCAAAGACTGACTAAGTGATAATATTACAGACAGTTATGGCCAACTAATGATGTGATACCTGGATGTTGATGTTCCTGCTGACAGGACAGACGGTTACAGCTGAATAATGCAAAGGGGAGTTTTTCTGAGGCTGGCTTGACAACTGTCGCCTCTCACAGCTGTCTGGCTATCAGTCTGGCTATCTCTAATCATATAGATAGATAAAGACAGTCATGCATACCACGTAATACTTATCCTCTTCTGCATAAACTCTGAGAGGATATATAGGCAACAACACAATCATATCATTGCTTTTGGTAGATACAAACTACAAAAAATAGAAGAAAAACAATTCATTTAACAAATAATTAAGTTCACAGCAATCAGCCACAGGAAAGTCTGAATTTATTGAATAAACAGTGGGAAAAATCCTTAGTTTACTGCAAACCAAAAGAAAGTCACATTTTTTATTACAATAATAATCACACCAAACACTTTTTAAATAGAGAATTCCAGTTTTGGCTTTAAAAAAAATAATAATATATTTTTATTTTTAGTTTAACCACCCATATTCATGTTTTTGAAGATAGTTTCAATTACAATTTCTGGATCATTTCAGTAAAATTAAAAAGTACTGACAACGAAAAAGTGTTTAGTCGTTTTTGGCCTTCAGCTATGTCACACTTGCAAGCTGTGAGGAGGTAAATGAGACAGGTAACAGGTCACCCACACACATAAATACACACGGGGGGCAGACGCCCTGAGGCATGTTGGTGATTGGATGAAAGCTCATCATTACTGCACCATATGGAGAATGATAATCAGCCGTATCTCATAATCTCTCTTTACTCCACCCTTCTTCCTCTTTTATCACTGGCCTCTCTGTTCTCCTCTCTTTCTATTTTTCATCCAGACAGCTTTTACAATGTGACCAGTTTGTATTTTTATCATAATTTTGTGATTTTTGGTAATTATTTACTGTACCAATTGCATAAACTAGTTACATTACTATTTACTGTTAACAGATGTTTTTAAAGATGTTTGTTATGTCATACAGAAGCCACATTGTGTTTAATATCAATCTTATCCTTTGTCATAAAGGACGGTATCATGTTCTCTCATGTTCTTCATTAAGACGCACTGCAGATTAGGAGCTGTTTTACTGTAATGATGTCGGACAAGTTAATTTTCTCCATCTCTGTATAGCTGAATATGTACTTCTCTCATGACAATAATGTCCTTCAGCCACAGCAGTCAGGGTTTAGAACTTACAAGTACTACAACCTCTGTTGTAATTTGCATTGTTAACTTGCTTAATAAATGTAACACAGTGATGAACTCTTTGTAGATGTATCCAAGGCATTTGCTACTGTTGACCACAATATTTGTTTAATAAGCTGCTTTCTGTCATTCTTCTCAGAGCTGGTTCACATCAAGTCCCCAAATGGTTGATATAGGTGCTCCTCAATGATCAATGTCAGGCCTGCTATTCATTCTGTACATACAAAAATATGTATTTTAGATCTCAGCACTGTAATGTCGACTTCGATGCTGATGATAGCATCTTGTATGCTGTCAGCTTCTCTGTTTAACAAGCTGCTTTTACTGACCTCCAGACCTGTTTAGTTTGAAACTCTAAACTCCAAACTAGGTCTGGCACAACATCAAACTATAATTATTGTGGCCAGATGAGTTCATGATAACGAAATTATTATTGCAATATCTTTAGGATGAAAAAATAATTTAGCTTTAGCTCTGTTTAATTTGCATTTTCTCTCTTTTTTTCAAATGAATTACACTGTAATGCAAGTGTAGAACGGTGAAGATAGGGTCTATAACCATAACCTTACAAAACTGTAAGAGAAGGGCAATTAAATTTAATGGATAGTGCGAAAGCAACCAGATGGCATAAGGAAAAAGAGACAAAACAAGAACAGAAAAAAAGGAATGATTTTAGGGGTGCTGGATTATTTACATAATATAATCATATGGGTGTTATTAAAATGGAATCAATATTCCATTTTTAATGCCAATACCGGTATATAGTGACACACCTATTCCACTGATGTTCCCAAATCCATTCATGCCCCAACTGAAGATATAACTCATACAGTACAGCATTGAAAATTGGAAAAAATCGAAAATTGGTTAGAGAGCAGACATGTTGCACAAATATTTTTTCCATCAATAACTGAGTTTAGTGCTTATAGCCATGACACCATATCATGGGTTAGGGATCAGAGGTTAGGATTTATACCAACCCTGAATTTGGGAGGACTGGTTTCCTTTATGCACCTTACCCCTGAAATGAAGTGAAACATAGCTTAAAGTTAGAGACATTTATTCCTCTTAAAGTCAGGAGGAATATTAAGATGACACTGTACGTATTTCAGTGGGTATCACAGCATCGTTTGTTACAAGCGTTTTCCCTCCGCTCTCCCTCTTCTTGCTCAAAGATGACAGCAAAGTGTGTGTCTTGTTGGATTCAGAGTCTCCTCCCTCCTCCTCCTCCTCCTGCGTCACGTTGGTGTGTAATAAACCTCCTCTCTGCGCCTCCATCTCACTCCTGCCGCTCTGTCAGTGTGTTTGTTGCCGTGAATGGGATTTAGTGTCACACACAGAGAGCCAAGGCTTCTTAAAGCGTGTTCTCACACACCCCTGTCCCTCCCTAACCACACTGCATGTGTGTGTTTGTGTGTGTGTGTCAGGTAGGTTAATGCAGCCCTGTCATCAAAAGCCTTATCACTGTTGGACAGGATTCAGCGCTCCACCTCAGTGTCAACTTAACACACAAGTGTACACACACACACACACACACACACACACACACACACACACGCGCACACGTGCACACGTAAAACACCATGACTTATTTCTTGGCACCTCATTAACGTTTCCCTGTAAGTCATGACAAACATCAACAAACTTTATTTGGTTACTTGTCAGACATGTTCGTGTGTGTCTGTGTATAAGCGCTAGGAAAATGAATGCCCAAATATTTCTAGAAGCATGACTGAGTCATGATCCTTCTACCTCAACTGTGGGGTTAACTTCTAACACAGCCGCGAGGGCAGTTTGGGATCTTATGTGCCCTTACTACACTTCTCAGAAAATATGCACACAACTAAGTTAACACTGGACTATAACAATAATATTTATATCTAATAATAATAAAAAAAATATCTTTCTTTTCTATGGGCTATTCTACATTGCTGTTCTCTTGCCTTTTTTTTTAAGAAAAAGAAAGTAACAATCTGGAGATTTAAGAGACTTTATGCTGTAGGTAATTTTGAACTGCTGGGTACCTATTTTTATTGTGTGGGGTACAGAATGATCATTACTGAGGACAAAGCTAGAGGTTTTCGGAAAGATGGGAAATTACATAGTTTCCCAATACCTGCGAGGTACATTTGAGTTTTTACTTTGGAAGAAACCAAAATCCTTCTTGATTTGTAGACAAGAAATCTGCATATTGATGGGTTTCGAGCAATCTCTTTCTTAAAAACAATGAGCTCAAACAACATGATTATCAGATGTGAAATGATTGCCTGTACACACATTCAGCAGACACAGAGCAACATGAATATCTAGCTGAATTTTTCTGTCCATCTTACAAATGTGTGTCCAGTTTTCACTCTTCTTTTATTTCGGGTTTGGTCCCCACCACCTCTTAAAGAAAATATGTGGGATACCAGTATCTCACATACTTTGTTCTACTACTCCGGTTTACTTTGGTTGTATGCCATTTCCTGCAGGCCATACAGAAAGTGTAATCAGCTTATCTGAGATTGATTTGTGCAAACAGCTGCCTTCAGTTATTCAAGTCATAAGAGAGGACCAAATAGTCCAAGTGTGAATTGCAAAACCTCCCAACATAAAAAACAAAAGCAGCTGAAAGTTGCCTTCATGCATTGTCAAATAAATAACCTACCCCAGCACTGAACATGAAGTAGCCCAACAAAGACAGTAATATCATCATTTTTAAACTAATTTAATTTATTTACTAAAAAAGAACTTAAAGCACTATCTCAAGTAGGCTGAACCCAAACATCATAAATATTTGTCCAGTCCTGGCCTGACCCGACAGCTTCTGACAGGGTCCTGTTGGGCTCGGGTTGGGTTTCCATGCTCTACCACATCACAAGCGGTGCATGTTAGTAGGAAGAATTCATGGTTGGTTTTGGTGTTCTCATGGGATTAGTTGACAAGACGAGACATAGAGAATATCTACGTATCTTTCCTCTATGCATTGCAGTTAATGTAGTGCTGTGTATTCCAAGCGAAAACATACTCCTGTTGATGTCATGTTGACTGTAGTTAATGTAAAAACTTTTACTCTTTTCTTTGTCATAGCATAGAAAAATCTTGCTTTGGCAATTTTAGTTTTTCTCTTGTACTTCCTTTGCTATGACAGGCCAGTGTTTCCAGCATGTCAACACAGCACCTATCTGTTAAGTGTTATCTGGAACATGAGGATTATTGTAGCCACTTATTTGACGAGCAGAAGGCGCTATCTGTTTTACCCTGCGCCTACAGGGGTGCCCACTTAACAATATCCAACCTTAATGATAATATGAATGTGTACCAAGACGAGTCAGGCAGAACAATTAGAGTCAAGCAGCCTCAGAGTGTTTGGCAGCTTATCGCAGCGCTGCTGCAGTCAAAGACAATTGGCATTATCTATAAAACAACTTATTACACAGACTATCAACTTAAAGATGAGAGAAGGCAGCACACACAAACACTTTTATACACGCACACACATAGGTTTATCTGCGAGGTCAAACCTATTATTAACCCCAGGGGTCTGAGTATTAAAGTCTTCCCCTGACGGACAAAAGATCCTCCTGAGGAGAATAACAATCGCGTAACTACTGAAGAAGGAGCCTGATAGCTTCTTAAAACGAGAGAAAGCCACATGAAAAAGATAAATATGTGGTTGCCTCCCCCTCCTTCCTCCTCCCACTCCCCTCGTACACGCCCTGAGGCTCCTGGGTAAAACCTCGGTATCAGGTGAAGCCTGATTTGGAGTTAGCACCATTTCTTTTGTCCAAGGCCTTTTATGTGTCATATTAGTTACAGAGAGACAAAGGTAGGATCGAACCAGCGGAAACCAGGTACAGCTAGAGAGAGAGAGAGAGAGAGAGGGAGGGAAGGAAGGAGGGAAAGACTGAGAGAAGGAGAGCAAGGGAGAGAGTGGAAGCAGTGATGTTAATATCAAGTTATTCTTCCGTTGAGGTCAGTGGGACAGAAACCCCTTGTGGCACAATGACAATAGCCGTTGCCCAGAGGGAAGTTGGCAGCAGACAGCATGCTAAGATGCCATCAAAATGTTTAAAAGTATGGCTACACAACACTCCATTTCTATCATGGTTAAGACAGCAGCATGCTAAGATGCTTCTTTTACCAATGTAGCTTATTGTTATAGTTATTGTCTATTATCACCTTTTCAATGTCATTATGCCTACTTAATGAGAATTAATCTTAATCTTGAAAATAATAGATGTAGCTGCCATGACGCCATTGGTTTGTGGCCTCGATATCAGTATTTCATCTGTCACCATCCTGGTGTGGAGCCGGAAGTGACCATATTTGGATGAGAGAGTAGAGCTGTGGAGGAGCAAGGGTTGGGACTGACTCATAAGTCCCTTACCACTGCACAAAAAAATCTACTAACACCCGCTAACATCTGGTCTTTGTATTTAATTGGAAAGGTTATAATTGGCATTCCCTCTTGGTTCAAATGACTCTGCAGTAGTCTGCTACAAAAAACCATCTGTCTCCATCCAAGAGGCACTGAAACAATGTTGCAAATTACCTGCGAGTTTGGGAGAGGGACTGAATTGAGAGGGAAGTAAGAGATATAGAAGAGGATAAATAAGACCTGTTACTTTTCCACTAGCCTTCATGCTGCTTCCTACTATTTACAAACCTGTGTTTTGGCCCGACCGTGACGTTGAACATGATGCACAAGGTAAAAAAAACACACAAAGAAAGGCATACTCATCTGCTGCAGAGCCGTGTCCACTGCTCTGGTCCACTGGCAATAGGAAAGGAGGGTCTTGTCTATATTTAGTTGGTTTTCATGTATTTAAAAAAAGATATATTTCTGTGCTAATTTTAGTGGAAAAGGGTCTTGGTCTTGGACCTCAACCAGACTGCAATACATTGGACCTGACTACAGCCCTAGCTGTGGCCACATTGATCAGTTATAATACATTTTTATGACGTTATTTAACTGATAGGGCAGTTACCATTGTATGACAGAGCATATTGAATAATACCCAAACAAGCCATTGGAGTGTATTTATAGGTTTTTATATCTTTATCTTGGTTTCACTAATCAGTAATATTCACATATTTATGTGATCACCTCTGCATTGGAAAACAAATTCTTACTACTCCAGGTGATTATTGATGGCCAATTTTTTAGCAAGTGCACTTTCTTCATTTTTGTGAGAGGTGATTGTTTGATATGCTTTTTCAAGAGATGGTTAGAGTGAATCTTTGTTGATAACATAGTTCAGACTTAAGCATCCATTATGCATTTTCACAGTTTTTTCTATAACCATGTATTCATAACATCCTCATGGTTCCATGGACACAGAAATGTATTCTTTTATAACATTTTGACATACGTAACAACACATAATGTACTCTTTTTCTGCATATAGTAACAAATCATCTGAATATCATAAATTGTTGAGGGGAGGAGAACAGAGGAGAGCAGTCCCTCCACCCAACCTCAGGGGAGTGAAATGTGAACAGGGCAGACGAGTGACATGAGAATAAACAATAAGAAATCATTCTCCTCCTGCTCTTCCTCTTTGCCAGCAAGGTGAAATTAAAAAAAAAAGTTTTGATAAGAGCTAAGTGATATTATTCATAGTCTAGTCTTGTTCCTGTCCTATTTTAGGATCCTGATGGGACCAAATCCAAAGACAAACCAGACTGAACAGTGTGTGTTAACTCGTATCAGTCGCAATAAACTATTTAGTCACACTGTGGAGATTTGCCTCCCACACAGAAATCTGCTCCTTCAATGAACTATTTAGTTCAAGGTTAGGACTTTCACAATTTTTAGCTTTAAGATTTTGGTAAGATTTAGGGATTTAGCTTTAAGGATAAAAAAAATGCATAAAGTCAATACAAAATTCTCACAAATGAAGAATGTGTGTGTGTAGACCTTCCTGTGCAGGTATCGGAGCTTTAATTAAACGGCAGGGACATTTTCCATCAAGAATCTGAGTGGCAGACAGAAGCCTTGAAAGACTAACACAAACACACACACACACACACACACACACAAAAAGGACCGATTCAACAGCTCTAACGGCTAACCTTGAGCCGCCGATGATTCCAAGATGCAGATCTTGCTCTGCAGCTTCAGTTAGCATCAAGGTGACAGGCACATTCAGCACCAAACAGCTGCTTTGATAAACATGGGGTGGGTTTGGGGGGGGGGTGACCTTGATTGCCTGGCATGTTCCTCCATCCTGGGGAGTCAAGTGTTGTGACTTTTAAAGCAAAAGGAAAATGATTATTATTGTCCTGAACTCGTCCTGGATCAGCATCAGGCTGTTCTCATCAGCATTGGGATGTAAAGCTGGCAGAAACAGTAAAGTGGAATGCACATCTGGATCATCTCCTTCCTGGATTTGGTAAATTCTGAGTATACTGTCGCCTTAGAACTGAAAATGTTCTCAGTGTGAACCTTGTTCTCTCTGAGTGTCCTTGTGTGCATGTGATTTTCACTTTTCACCATCAGTGCAACAACATGCAGAGATTCTCAAATGTGTCACGTGTGAATATGTGTATGAATGTTGCTCCCTGTCAATGCGTGTATTCCCAGTATGGGACAAGTGGTCTGTCCATGTCTTCCAGACAGTTCATGCTGATAGGCTGATGACAAGCTTCTGCCACCTCGATGCTCAGTGGAAATAGATTGGAAAATGCATGGAAAGAAAGTGTTTTGCTACCTTTTTTTTTTTTTTTTTAAATCAACTCGGTCAAATATGCCAAGTAGGGAGAAAAAAAGAAAACCAGAGGCCTTTTGGGATGTTTCTTGAAAATGACATGATAAAAATGTAGAACTTCTTTTTTAAAACATCAACTAAAGGCAAGTAATTCATCATATTTGACACTTTTCTTCCAGAAATAGGCATTTGAGATATATTTTCTTATTTTGATAGTCTTTGGTATTTCTTATTACAGTAAAAAAAAATGACACAAAGCTTGGAAAAAAGGAGCTGATTCACATACTTGACTATATTCACATTACATGTTTATGTGCGATTCGTTAATACTTTATTTGGATAGTCTGCCTACAGATAGTGTAGAAAGTTTTAGATTTTAAAAGTGTATTACTTGAGGTCAAGAAACAGCCCCCAGGGCTGGAAAATAAACCCACCAGTTGTCAAAACCTGCAGTTCATGGAATGACCACTTGAGGCTGGCTCCAGACTAAATCCCTATAGGCCCCAATGTTAAAATGCCCAACTTTACAGCAGAAAAAAACATTTGTATGGTTAAGTACAAAAAACAGTTATGGTCTCTATAGTTAAATTCATCATTCATGGCAGCTGTGCCCGGGATGAATGTTTGTATAACTAATCTGTTTACATTTTAATAAGGCTTCAAGGTACACATGCTGATGGGCGGGCCACTTCGAGTGACAGGCTGTCTGCTGAAACTGTGCTATGCTTTTAAGTCGTATCGACTATTCACTTCTCTACAGCGGCAACATCTTGCCCAAATGTGGTCACCTCTGGCTCTTAAAAAACAATATGAAGACTGCCGAAATGTAGTTATCGAGTCCCCAAACCAGTGGGTGATGCCACAGTAGTTATGTCCATTTTTCTTATATTCTGTGGCTGAGATTCAACAGTTTGACTGTTTGGCTTTATTCTTTAGATGTTTAACAGATTATCTGTGTGACTAATCATGTATATGCCTACATATTCTCAGAATAGTCCAATTGACTATATTGGTTGATTGAGCGGTTTGTCAAGTTAAACTAAATTATTCTGAGAATATAGTGAAATGTCATATATCCTGTCTAGATTAATATCTACAGCATAAATTAAAACAGTTGAATGCAACTAATAAGCTTTTGAACTCCATAAACTATCTGTAGGTGGTCTATTCAAATAAAGTTTCACCTCCATAATTAATAGGTTAATCACATCCATTTTTCCACCTAGTGCATGCTGGCACAGACTGCCCAATGACTCTGAACTGTACAAATGTGTATAAAAAATGGATGTATGAAAAAATAAGTCTTCAGGTCCTCTGGCTTTATTCGGTATGATGAATATTACTGTACATTGGAAATTACATTGTAGAATAAATCAAAGCTTGTTTTCTTTCTTTTCATTTTTTTTTCTTTTTTTTTTTTTTTTTTACAGTACAGTATAGCTTCCCTTTCCAAAACGTTTTACATCATACTTTGTTATTGGGCTCTCCTTTTTGGTAAAGAGCTTGCCCAGAGAGTTTTGCCCATTTTTGACCATGGCTCTAATTCTCAGTTATGGTTTTAACCATGTGATGCTGGTGCACTTCCTTTCTCCGTTAGTGCTCTCTGGTTTCATGGCAGGTCAGGGTGGCATGAGAATGACCTAGCAGGGAGGGTCAGAGATCACAGGGTCAAAGCTAGGCTCAGGTACGGGGGGTCCTGTTACACATAAGGAGACAGGAGAAGGGTCTTGTCACTCGCTGTCAACAGATCACAGCACTGAAGCCACAACCTTCACCTCTCTGACAAATCTCAGCACTGCAGCCCGCACCTCCAAGGACCAGAGTCAGAGCAGGAAACATGAATATGGATCAATATTAAGTTACTGACCTTGAGATGATGACAGGTGCTTTAAATCTGAGGATTTTTGTGACAAAGTTTTGCAAGTAAATGACTATCTAATAGAGATGAGGTTATAGACTGTATATATATATATATATATATATCTATATATATATATATATATATTATATATATATATATATATATATATATATATATATATATATACTGTTAGTTTCTAAATGTATTTGTATTGTACAATAGTATAGCACAAAATAAAAAATAAAATAGAAAAACCTCCAATGCAGTCCAGCACAACATCGCCATTATCTATGACCTTAATAATAAACTTATATTACTTGTCTGACAATGCCATCAAAAACGGAAAATCATAAACTTTGTAAGTTAGAATTTATGGCAGAGCTGTTTCATCAAATTGCAACTGATTGTTGCAGTGGTAACTTAGTGAAAATAAACAAGATAGTATCTCATGCTATCTTATGACTGATTCTGATGCTCATTCTGTTGTGTCAACAACTTCTATACCCATGCTCCCTAAATCTTGATTTAGTATCACTAACATTATATCAGAATATCTACATCTGCATACAGTTCATAAGCTTTAAAGCATGTCAGCTTTTAATCTCATTCTCTGTCTCCCTCTAGTGCTAACTGGCCCCTGACTGCTGGAAACCTTTTAACAGTTTCATATCAACATAAAAAAGTAAGTTTGACATTTTTCTTTATGATTCAGATTTAACATTTTAAATTATGTCAACACTTAATGATTTTAATAGATTCAACTCCCCAAAGTGATTTATAACCGGATAATAGATTTTCCAAATGGTCGCAGTGTCTCCATTGCTGATCCAGACCTGACCAGACACATTCAAATAGAGAGGACGTGAAATGTTAAGTGCTAATTGACAAAATGAAGAGGACAAAGACAATTATGACTGAGCAGCTTTAATTTCATACAACACTTTTGGGTAAAAATATCTTACCCTTGAACTTATATCAAACTTGTTAACATATTCTCATTCTTTGAGATTTTGATTCTACCACATACTAACCTTTATTCATCTGATTAATCACGTAAGACTTTATGTAGTTTGCTGTTATGTGTATTTTTAAAAAGGCTTGCAACCTCTGCTGACCTACAGTGGAGATAAATTAACTGACGCAAACACGCGAACATGGACCATACTGATTTTTTTTTAAATTTACATTTGGGACATCCAGGTAAACAAGGGACAAACTTCTGCTGTTGGTTGCTCCAACTTGTCAAAGTGTTTAACCTGAGAACAGCAAACACAGATTCATCGGGCTTTGGGATCCAACAGCTTAGCATGAAAGCAAAGGTGAAACTGAATCTGTAAATTGCAGAGCAGGGAAAAGGAAAGAGAGAGAGAGAGAGAGAGCGAGAGGGGTAGACACAGAGCTGTTATCAGAGCAGGGCTGTGTGTAACTTCATCCTCTTGCTAGAGTTTCCTGATCGGGTCACCTGACCGCAGCCTCGGAGTGTGATTGGCTGATCGGCTCCTACAGCCAAGTAATGATGTAAGGCGAGTGTGTGGGAACGGGAGAGGGTGATAAACCTGTGTGTGTGTGTGTGTGTGTGTGTGTGTGTGTGTGTGTGTGTGTGTGTGTGTGTGTGTGTGTGTGTGTGTGTGTGTGTGTGTGTGTGTGTGTGTGTGTGAGAGAACAGGGTAGGTTGATAACAGCTTTTGCTGCCATATGACCCTCTCACCTGCCTACCTAACACTGGTTATCACCAAATCCTACACAGCAGGAGGTCTGTGTGGGTGTAGCTGTGTGTATGTGTGTGTGTGCTGATGGAGGGGTTGTGCATTTGTCTGTGTGTGTATGTGTCTGTGGGTACATCTGAGTGTTTGAATATCCTGAGTTAACAGAAAGGACGAGATTGAGAAAGAAAGCAACCAAAAGAAAAAAAAATCAGGGTTAAACAAAGATTTCAACCAAATACAAAGTGTTATAGACCTGCTGCTGTATTTCACCATTACAATAATATGACAGAGGGATGCTCGCTACCTGTTACATGAATACATTTTTCACATTTGTACCTAAGAAAAGACATTAAAATCAGATATATTAAAGCCCCTTCACATATACTTATGATGGCTTGATCTGACTCGACACATCAGCCCAGAGCGCCAGGAATTAGCATCCCCTCACGACAGAGCTACCCAAAGGTTTATCTTAAACTGATTAAGTGCTTGTTAACAAACAGAACATGTCACTGTCCACATCAGTGGTGTTATGCAATCAACAACTTTCTTTTACAGTTGTCTGAGTTTTTATACAGTTATGTTTACGGGTTGTCCATCCATCCATCCATACACACATACATCCCATTCTAATGAACAAGATATCTCAAGAACACCTTGAGGGAATTTCTTCAAATTTGGCACAAATGGCCAGTTGGGCTTAACAATGAACTGATTAGATTTTGATGGTCAAGGGTCAAGGTCATTGTGCTCTCGTCTGTCTCATTCTCGTGACCAAAATATCTCATGAACACCTGGAGGTCATTATTCAAATATTTGGCACAGATGTCCATTTTGACCAGCAAAATCTAATCAGTTCTTCCTTGAGTCAACGGTTAAGGCGGTTTGGCACCCTTACGCTTGAATCTGGAGCTAGTCCATGTTGGGCGTGGTGCGACTCTGCACAGCTTGGTGCATTGGTTATGGAATTGAAATCAACAAGACATGGTTTGGCTCAGTGTGTCAAATGTGCCAGTGGAAAAGCACTAATTCTAAGCTCCAGCTATTAGCTAGCATGCAATCATTACACAGTCACCATGGACAGGGAGAATGATCAAGGCCTTAAATTGCTTCAAACGAAGCACCTGTGAGGCGTAACTTGTAATTTTTTTGTGACTTTCCAAAACTGACACTCCGACTTTCTCATTACGCAACTTTTACATTAGGCAGCTATTTGCCAGGTGTATGGGGGTGAGATTGTATGTAGGACTTGAACTGTTCTCTGAACTGTTCTCTCAATTTGTGCTTTTGTCACAAAGAGATTTTTATGTCTGTGTCTGTCGGTTGGTTAGTAGATTGTTGATCTGTTTGCCCACCACACTGGTCCAGAATTAAATATACCAGCAATTACTGGATAATTGCCATTATATTTTGTACAGAGATTCATGGTCCATTGATCTTTGTTGATGCCTGACTTTTCCTTAAGAACCACCATGCTTTTGTGGGGAGACTGAGAGTGCCCACCATTATCCCCATTAACTCATTTTTTCATCCTTTTTTTATGACAACCATTCATAACATATATACCTCATTCAGACCAACATGGTAATACAGTTCACACCCATGTCTGGAATCTTGTTTGAGAGCCTCTTTCCAACCAGAGTTGGTAATGAATTCAACAATACAATTTAAATTAAACCAACTCACCAAAAAGAGAGAGAGATTCTGCATATATAGAGACAGATATAGAAATGAAAGTGAAACAAAACTTTTATCTGGAAATTATGCAGTGTAATTACATATTATTCTCTCCAAAAAATAATTGTATATTTGTGCATGTGAATATTGCATCAAGACAGACCTGACAAAATACCAACCTGTTATTTAAGAAACACTAAATAGTTTTGTTTGAGTCCATCATTTTTACACTTGGAATTAATATAATCAATTGATGTTAAAAATAATCAATAGTTAAGATTTCTGGGTTATTTTCTCATCCCACCCACCCACACAAATATACACCATCACTAACAGCTTCCAGTCACCCCACCACCACCATCAGCACCATCCAACACAGTTCCCATCCTAGTTGCCCAGAACCTTAATTGATCTTGGCCTTTGGTTTCATGTGTGTGTGTGTGTGTGTGTGTGTGTGTGTGTGTGTGTGTGTGTGTTTCTGGACAGAGAGAGAGTGAGACAGTGAGAGTGGGAGTGACAGTCAGTGGGAATAGATTTTCTGGGAACTGGGAGCCCCCATGAACACCACACCACATTTAACAAACGCACACACACACATACACACTCACACATACACGAACACACAGTCCTTCCCCCCTCGGTCCCTCGCGCTGGAAGAAGCTGGCCGGTTCTCAGACACCTGGTCATTACCATTGCTAATTAGGTACCGTTAATCAGGTCTGTGTGTGTGTGTGTGTGTGTGTGTGTGTGTGTGTGTGTGTGTGTGTGTGTGTGTGAGCGCATGTGTGAGAACCAGACAGAAAAGAAAAAAAGAGGCAGTTTTTAAAAGACAGAAAGTGAGTTCTTTAACAATGAATGTTAATCACTATTATCACAAAGAAAATAATATACCTTCTCTTTCTTTTAATGTTTTTGTACCAATTATTTCCTCTTAATGTTACAACCAACAAGTCCTTGAAATTAAATGACCAAATACTTTATAATACACTAAATACTTTTGTTTTATGATGAACCCAGAACTTTTCAGTCTTTAGAAAATAATTTATGTTTTTTGTTGTGTGGCTTTCCAGTCTACTATATACTGGTTTGCTGAGAGCAACAGATTTACAACATAATTATACGTGCAAGTTTTTGGGGATTTAAATAGTTTTCAAATTTCAAAACACGAGTACATTGTCTCACTTACACTTACTTTAAATCTGTAAATATTAAGGTCACCTTGTTCGAATAGGCTGTTTAATAATCTATTTTAAATATTTTGCGTACGTTGACATGTAATTTAACCCAACATATTTGGTGTCCTCTGAAAATGTGTAAACTACAAAACATTAAAATTAAGTTTCCTTGCATGTGAGCTGAAGTATGAATTTAAGTTTATATATCATGAGTTTTGTAATACCTGACGCACCACACCTTTGGTCTTAAAGACATCAGTGCACACCAGAGCCTCTTCCCTGAGCATTTCTCATGACACAGATTCACACACAGTAGCTCTTAGTGTGTGTGTGTGTGTGTGTGTGTGGGAGAGAGATGATAATGAGCGAGATGCATCAGTGAACTGTGTCATCCTAGGGCTCTAAGGAGGGGGATGTTTAAAGGGGGATGGTTTAAATCAGCACACACACACCTCCCAGCACATTCCACCAGTGTCCAGGATGCAGAGGCAGCCCTCCGTCACCCTGCTCACTGGGCTCAAAACAATATATCAAAAAAAAAGAAAGGGAAAAACAACAAAAAGCTTAACATGTTTTGAATTATCTAATTGGAATTCACTGAAGCAGAAAAATAATATAAGAAGCAAATCAGAGAACAACCCTGTAAACATCTTTGGCTGCATATTTGACACACAGGTGTTGATGATGATGACGATTATTGAACTTTGTTCTCACTGGGTGCATTTTTTCCCATTGTACCTCTAAATGTGAAAATAGCATTGAAAATTTCCAATGGCCGCATTGCAGTTGTTGCACTTACTCTATAAATCAGTATTGTAGCAGACGGCCACAGAGTTAAATTTGTTGTCATTTTTCAGCTTAATGTGAGAGAACACCTAGAAATGATAAAATCTGGGAATACAGTAACTGGACAATTAATTTTATTTAAAAATTTAAAAAAAAAAAAAACAATGGTAATTGTGAGATTTATTTTGAGAGTAATAATTTAAGTGATAATGAAATAGTAGTTAATTACCTCTTTGTTAAAAAACCTGAAAAAATAATGTGTAAACCAAACTTGAGGTTAAAGGTGTTGCCCTAAATTTATATTATTTTAACAAATCTCATGAAAAATCAAAACCAACAAAGTGTGTCTTTCAATACTTTACGACTTAACGATTTGGTCTCTGGCTTTCAGCCCCAAATCCTTTGATTCATGGTTTAGAGAAAAACCTGGGTCACGAACGTACAGTTTTTTAGTGCATTTATTGGGGACTTTTTTCAGCAGCAAATTAATAAAAATATCTAAGTACTTACAGCAGCAGGATGATGTGTGTGAGACTGGGTCAAAATAAACTGTTACAGTGACGAAAGAATGTGTCCAGCAGTGCATCGAATAAATTGAACAATGCACATCTTTTTAAATGTTTGCTTGGCACTGAGAGAATGTCATCATCTTCGTTATCAATTTCATTGCAATTGAAGTAGTTTTTATAGGATGCTAATGACAAGATAGAAAACAAATTCATACACGTATTGTTTCTTATTCTCATCTAATTGCTGCAACAGCCTTGAAGAATGATGAAAAACAGATAACAATGGCACTCATACGAACAACACAACAGAGCGCAAACCGCCTACAAGGCCAAGTCGCCCATCTATTCATTTTAACAAAACTTATCTGTGTATCCACCCCGTCATTCGAATCCACATCAGAATTTAATGGTTTCTTCATTGGCCCATTCTACACCCTTCCACCAAGTTTCATTAAAAATCAGGCCCTTAGTCTGCTACTGAGAGATAAATTAGCAAATTGAACCAAAACATTACCTCCTTAGCCAAGGAAATAACAACAATGCAAGACAATTGGGCAAATTCCATTTGAATTAACAAATGGCCTTGAATGAGAATATATCATACTATTAACAGTATTATTTTTGCCTTCTCCCTCAAACACAGTTTCCCAGTTTCTTTCTTCATGCTACCATTTGTACAAAAAATTATAGACAGACACCCGCTGGTCCTGTTCAACTATGACCTGTGATTAGTACAAAGGTTGCTGTTTAGTGTACAACTACTAGACTGGAACCTGCCACCATCACCTCATATATATTACACACAACTGCACACAGTGTCTGACGACCCCTCCCTACCCTTTCTTGTTAAGTACAGGAAATTCCTGATGGGTGTAAACAGTTGTTTATTAGATTCACTGCTAGTTCACCCCCCACCACCCCCCCACTCACACACATGCACACAAAACAACACACATATCAAGCCACTCGTGCATGGACTCACCATGTGTTCACTCATGTAAATAAAACACACACACACACACACACACACACACACACACACATAAACATTATAAAGGATTAAGATTTACACACAGCCACTGCTCCCTTTGTGTGCTAGTGTGTGTGTGTGTGTGTGTGTGTGTATGGTCGTTGTCACTTTGTTAACAGCTTCAGTTATTACTTCACACCTCTGCTCTGCGGTACTAATGTGACCACACACGGGAACAAACACACAAACACACACACACACACACACACACACACACACACACACACACACACACAGAGTTTTTCACTGTGTGTTTTTACTGGATTCTTCAATTGTTCAGTTAAATCTGTCAATCTGTCCAACTTTGTAGATCTATTGTGTAGATAGACATGTATGATACAATTGTTTCCCAAGCTTGCATGCATCAATTGGTTGAGTGAGTAACTACACGAACACCAAGACTATCTAGATCGTTGAAAACTCTATTGGTAATAGGGAATATATGTAGTTTTGATATTGGGATGTCCCTTTAACCCTTTTTATAACTTAAATGTGGTTTAGTATAGTCAAAGGAAAGAAATCACTGACCAGTCAAAGTCTCCTAACGATGACTTTTGTGTCCATCCTGTGTTGACAGGAGTGTAATACCCCACTGTCTCAGGTGTAAATGAAGCCTTTCCCATCCAAAGTGTCTAATCAGGTCTGGGATAGGGCTACCATAAACCAATCAGATGAGAATTAAGACAGATGTGGAGCCAATAACACACAAAACAACAAGGAAGGGAACAGATCAGAGCCAAACAAAGCCTCCCAAAAAGATACAAACCACCTCAGACAAAAGATTACATTTACACCCGGGGATGAGCCACAGCATTATTCATCTGTTCCGGGTTATTAATACTATATTTCAATAGTAGGCTCACGACTGGCAATATTCATTATGGCTAACAGTGTTTGAATGAATTGGATATATTCGACACTTTGTGTGAGGCCAAAGAGAAGCCAGGTGGAGCTTGCACGACATGCAGCCCATTAAGTCCTTTATGTGAAACTGTAACCTAGTTAGCAATTCATCTGTTGGTGACAAGAAAAAAGGTTATTCATTTTATTCAGTAAAAGGTTGGTCGGTTCATTTTGGGGAAAAAAGAGAAATGACAGGTTATGAAATCTGCACATTATTTTTATTCCATTATTTCTCTTCCATTTTCCTTTCATGGTGTTAAATTAGTCACAAACATCAGAGTAGAAGCGCTGAAATACAGCTCCCTATTAGTTACTTTCCATCTGCTGCTGCAAAAGCTTCTCATAATCATCATGTTAGTGTCATGCAACTTCCCTCTTGTCCCGCACTGTACACTTATAGAAAAACAGAAATTTTCCTTAAAAATGGTCCAATACTTGTACACAAAGTTGATTTCTACACTCTATGTTCCTCCTAACTGGCTATAGCTGAGTGTTTGAACCGTATTACAGAAGATAAAACCCATTCGGCAGATCCAAGGCATGTGGGAGCCAGATTACCAAATGTTCCACACCACATTAGTCCCATATTACATTAAAATCACAGGCACTTTGGGTTTCATTTCAAAAACATACCCAGAAATTAAAGCATTAATTACTGTAATGATGGTAATCTGAGGGAATGTGACACCGCGTTAGAGCATGACAGATTTAGAGTATTTCTGAACGGGGCTAATTTAAAAATGGTTTAATTCTTGCAGAGGTTTGAAGCTAGTGTAGGAACCCTGGGGGATTGTTTGACACGCTGCCATGTTGACTAAATGACACACCAAGAAGTTCTCTTAACTTCTCCCAGGTCTAGTTCAGTCCAGTACAGGAAAGAGCAGGACAGACAGGTTGCTTAAGATACAGCTATACATTCAGAAGGTTCGTTTCTGGTGACATAAACCAACAAACAACCATGCTGTGAGCAAGTCTTTTGCAGGGATACCATAAATGCTTATAACATTAAAGCACTATATACAAGACTTTTAGGAACAAAGACAGTTGGGGTTTTCAGATGGTAGGGAGGGTGTGATGGATTCTCCACTCTGACAAGAAAAGGAGAGGTAAAACAGTTTGTGAAGCTATTTTAGCTCTCATACCCGACAATCACATAGTGAACTGCATGCAACACACATCTGATGATCTTGATCAGTCTGTTATTCTTATACAAAAAGATATCAAACAAATCAGATAAAACACTTTAAAGATTTGTGGCCAACAGAAAATTTGCCCTACCAAGCCAGAAGGAGTTTGAGCAAAATCCTGCAACCAAGTCCACCAGTAAGAAAGAATAAGGCCAGGGTGTGCTTGAAACAAACTAGTTGAATGAAATGTCATCCGAATATGTCTAAAGGCGAAAGCGTTTAAAGCCCGAAAGGCAACCAGTGATAGTCTGAATGTTATCACTCCATTAAATGGACATTATCGCTAGTTATCAGCGTCAAATATATGTGTTAGAAGGGTCCTGCTATACTAACGACTAAGCTCAGGACACCCATATCAGCACATTAAACAGCCAGTTTTACTGTTATGCAACGACAGAGAAAGTCATCTAACATGGCATTAGTATAAAGAGCCAGGGAGTCCACTTAGGAAGGTGAATGGGCTGGAGGATGGGTCAAACAAACACAGGACTTTCACCAATGAGTCAGAAGTCCGTGTCTTGTGTGAAACCAAAAGTCAAAATTTAGTTAAACTAACTATATGCCATGTGAAATACTTCATGTAACATGAGTCATGTAACACTTATTTTAAGCCAAACTACTATGTTTTTTTTCTGAACCTTATCATGAAGCGTTGGTTCCTATACCTAATGAAAGTGAAAGTGTGACCTAACAAAACTGCTACCAATGCCAACAACATTAAATGCTATGATTATGGCGTTTTCAACCTCCTGTTGTAGCATCACTGTAGCAACACTATCCCATATTTATGATGATGATAACCACTTGTAATGGCCATTTAATCAAGTAAAAGCATTTGAAATGGACGAAATGGTGGGATGAAATGCCTGCCATCATAGAGAGGGTGTAGGACAATAATCTTTTATATATAGGGATAATGGCTTACACTTTCAGACTGTCTATCCTCAAAAGCATTCACTGAGTAGTACACACAAACATGTCGACAACGTAGTTACAAGAAGAACGACAAAAGAGAGCTTGAGAGAGAAGTTCAGACCCTTCATTCTTCCTCACCACAGTACTCTCTGGACCATCGCTACATAAAGTAAACAGATTTGATTGTCGATTTCAGAAAGTCAAAGTTATTGTCGGATGCAGCCCCACCTATTCCAATGTTGGTGAGGTGCAAGGGGTAATGAGGTTTCAGATGCTTTTCCATGATCTGATAAGTACTTTGTTTCAAGCATACCGACACATTAATACTTACAAGGAGCAGTTAGAGGTTCAGTGTACCCACAGTTTAGTAACTAAGGCTGAATGATATGCAAAAACAATCATGTTGCTGTTATTTTGACAGATATTGCAATTTTAGTGTATCACAGTATGTAACCTTCATAAAAGAATTCAATCTCCTGGGATTTAGAATTTGCACTTGGCCATTATGTGATCTAAATATTTTTTGATTAATTGTGCAGCCCTATCAGTATTCCAACCCAGAATAGATCTTTTTTTTTTTCTTTCATGTAACGATTTTTGGTTCAAGACTGACAAAATACATCTAAAAATTGTCAGACTCCCTTTCGAGGTAAGAAAATAATGACACTGGAGAGACAATAAAAAAAAAAAAACAGACCAGCATTTAAATCAACCTTGAAAGTACTATATTGAAATCAGACGTGGATGGAAATCAGTGCTGGAGCTGCCTACTGTCATAGCTGATTCAGTGTTGATGTTCAGGAAAAGCCCCAGAGGCTGTAAACTGACTTGACTTGGCGTGGACCCGTTTAGCTTGAAGGCCACATCAGCGTGAGCCAGGGATCACACATGTTGGTTAAAAGGATTAATTGGAAAAGGTTCTTCATTTCATTCAGGCCATGTGAACAGTAACAGACTGTAAAGCAGCAGCAGAGTCAAGTCTTGGCTCACTCGTGTGTGTGTGTGTGTGTGTGTGTGTGTGTGTGTGTGTGTGTGTGTGTGTGTGTGTGTGTGTGAGTGAGTGAGTGTGTGTGTGTGTGTGTGTAATTCAGAACCAGAAGTAGCACCAATTCGCTAAGTAGTCCAGTTGGAGTGACAGAATGACTAAATGGTCCAAAACGAACAAACAAAGATCCATATGCCCATGCTGTGCATATGCCAGATCTCTCTCTCTCACTCTCTCACTCTCTCTCTCTCTCTCTCTCTCTCTCTCTCTCTCTCTCTCTCTCTCTCTCTCAGTGGGGCCAAGTCAAATCTTGTTGCTAGGTTTTACATGCTGGCAACACTCCAAGCCACTCATGCATTGGAGTGGACTGTTGGACTCTGTCGGACACACACACACACACACACACACACACACAGCCATCATATTTATCATGCAAAGCAAAGTGAAAGCCCCCATTGATAGCAGAGCCAGAGCGAGGCGGCGGTGAGACAGGCAAAGAAGGAGAGAGAGAGAGAGAGAGAGAGAAAGAAACAGAGAGACAGGCACAGCGACAGGGAGGCAGACATTTCTCTCTCCTTAACAACCACCATCTTTAATCACTACTTCTAATTTCTCCTCCTGTAGGCTGTCACGGGCTCGAGATCCAACTCCCCATCCATACTTTTCACGAAAGTGAAATGAAGTTTTGACAAAGTAAAACCACTTCGTAGACTAATAGGGGAGCAGCACTTAAAGCAGCAAGAAATAGTATGTGTATCCTGCGCTTCAGAAAATACTGTGATTTAAAGTCAGTTATTCAACAATGAGTGTAAGAAGTTAAAACTACTGCAATGAATATTTTTAAAAATTATTAGTGGATCAAATGACCATGTAATATGAAATGGATTGCTCTTAATAATATATCATTCAACTCTACAGTTCCCCTCAGCTCTATGGAGCATTTTAACCTCTTTCAGCTTATTGTTTTGGTTTTACAACCCATAATTTTAACCTTCTTTCTAGCCTTAGCGGAAATGCTTTAATATACCTAATGTACACTATTTGCCCATCACCAAATAGCAGTCCAAATAAGTTAGCCTACCTTCATATTGCAGGCAAATCAGATTTGTCTTTAAGACAGAAAATCCAAACTGTCATTTGCAAGTGATCACATCAGATTTGTGTGTCCAGACACAACCAAGCTATCTGCATGACTTGCTGTGGTAATGACGTTGGATCTCCAGGACAGAAATATTAGAAATGGAAGTCCATAATTTCGCACCGTAAACAATTTCACTGTGAAGTCATGGTGTAGAGCTCCTCTGTCCCACTAGACAAACTCAGAGGCTAAGGAGGCTAGTATACACTGCAGTGCTCCATGTTGGACTCATGGTGAGATTCACTCTGCAATAAGACATCATTGTGTGTTGCATTGCAAGTCACATAAAAGACAGCCAGAGCAGCCAGACTCAGACACATCTGTAGAAATCTGGTTGGTTCATATTTTAAACCACCTTCAATATGATTTGGTGTCGATTTGCAAAAATCGTATTTTACGTTGAAGTTTTTGTGTCCATTAATCTAGATACTATCTTGATATGCCCATGGTAATAATAATAATAAAAAATATATATATTTATTTTACCCAATATTAGACAGAATGTTAAGTCTTTACACTGTGTTTACGTCTTTAGTCTGACATTGCCGTGTGGTAGGGGATTCCGTTTTCATAACCATAGAGACTAAAATATTTCCTTTAAACTAATGGCATTTTAAGTCCACTCTAAAGCTTGGCCATGCCCACATACCTGTTTTAGCCAAGGGCTGAAGAGTTGTTCCAAAGAAAGTAAAAATAAACTTGATGTGGGAGCAGCTGATACAGAGCAGCCTTGAAGGCAGCGTTTATCTTGTCTTTAGCGGTCGCCATTGTTTTGATTACTTCTTACTGGTTTTAGTGCACTGTTTGACAATGCTTGGCAACGGCATTGGTTGTTGGCTGATCGTATCTCCCTGTGATGCTCATTGGACTGATGCATTGACAACCAAGAAACTGTTGTTTGACGTCACAATGCCAGACCAATCAGTCAACTTGGTGGAATGGGCCGATTCCAAGGTTGGAACACAGACAAGTATTTCTGACTTTCAGCCTCAGGTTACCTGGTCTGAATGCTGACTGATATCAAAGGGCTTTAACTGATCTCTCTTGTGACTTTTTACACAAATGACATAAAGAAGGGACATTTGCAGTAGTATCATTTTTATTTAAAGAAGTAACTGGGTTTGAGGGAAAAGAAAAATTTCACACAAAGTAGTTTGGGCTAGTGGAGTGAAATAACTCCACCTGTTTCTCCTGCAGTTCCACTTGTGCAGTTTCTATGAAATTGCCACGGAGCAAATAAGATCTCTTTACCAATCACTCCAGTTAAGGTCGTTTTTTATTTTTTGTAAATAGGTGGGTTTTCTTTGGAGAAGTTCAGAGACAGAATCTAACCTGGATATTGAGACTTTTTTATGTGCTATTCTAGAGCTGCAGGTGCAGACAAATGAAAGGTTACCTTCTGTTAATGTATGGGTACGGTGCACTACGGTTCTGCACATAGTGCATATGTCTGATCCTGATAAAACAAACTCATTGAACAGACACAAAGCTGTTGAACAGAGTCAAAGAAAATTATGTCTTACTATCTACTCAGCAGCACAGTATGATTAAATGTTCTTGTAGTTTTTTTCACTGTAGATTTTGGTGTTGGTTGACCAAAAACCAATTCCACCCACTTCTGAAGAAGTTAAACAAACTGTGAACACTTTCAAACTCTTAAGTCAACTGAAGAGGTAGATGTGCACAGAAACACACCTGGGTGGGATTTGATGGGAGAACAAGTGTGAAAATGAAACTTTTACATTCATCAACGTGTCTAAAACAGGACAATGACCAGCCTTTTACCAGCCCCTGCTCTCCTTTTCTCCCTCTCTTTGTCCCTGTAAAACATTAGAGTAAACCCGCACTTCCCCACAAGCGGTTTTTAGTCACAATAGATGAAACAAAAATGCAGCAAACATCTTTGAAGCATTTTAGAGGCAAATATTTACCCAGTTTTGAAAAAGGCGAGGCAGGAAGGTCTCATGGATTCAGGTGCTGTGTGTGTTATGTATGTGTGTTTCCATTTTGAGTCGGGATTAACGTCATTACAAAGAGACAGCAGCTGCTTCAGACAAACAGCAGGTAAACATGGAGAGAGAATTTCCAGTGAATTTGCGTGTTTGCGTGCATGTCCACCCAATGTAAAGAGAGCAGTTACTAACAGGTGTACAGTAACAATTGGCGGCTTGAGAAGTGATGTAACCCCCGGGGGAAACACATACTGATGTCCATGTGGACCTATGTACACAGAGACTAGGACACAAGGACAACACAAAATAAATTGGATTGTCTGGAAGCATCTCTTGATAGTTTTCATTTTTGTTTTTTTTGTATCACCTCCAATTAAACCAATGATGTGCGTGTGTCATGTAATATAAGTGCATGTCATTTCTCATTAAGTTAAAATTCTGAATCTATTTTTATTCATGTTCAGCTTCTTAGAGTCAAACTCCTTCAGGCTTTTACATTTTGAAAAATATTTTTAGTTATATATCCCACATGTAACAGTCAGTTTTAAGAAGCCACGATTAACTGAACAGTGAGGTAAATACCAACGCAGTTCTTGTCATGAATCTGTCCTGCTCAGTGCGCATTGTTGAGGATGTATCGCCATCTAGTGGTTGCAAGGAGAACTCGTAGAGCCCCGAGATGGTACATTGAAAAAATACATATACCTATGTGAGGGAAAAGTTGGATTGAGACTCCACGTTTTGCCAGTCCTGAACCTGCTGTCGAAGAAAAAATGCACAATGAAACCTCAGGTTTGTTCGTTGGTGGCTGCCATGGCAACATACATAATGCTAATGAAGTGAAGCCATCGATTCCAGAGACTACTAACATATATTGGAGGCATTTGCACAGCTACAGTCTAAACCTATATTTCTTAATTATGTTTAACAGAAATATTATGTCTTAAATATATAGTCTTATATATGTCATAACTGTTGAATGATGGTATAATTCCTAAAAGTAAGTGTGGTTTTGTTGCATTACCTCTTTAAAGAAACAACACTTTAGAGCAAATAAGTTAGAAATAATTAATAATGCTGTTATTCTTCAGTTTATAGTCACTATTTTTATTATCTTATAAATTAGAGGGTTAGGGTAACAGAACAAAAGAATACTTATCACATCTATTACAAAACAAGTGCATAGGAAAGGGACAAGTAGGACAATTTGTAGAAAAACTCCTGCACACTGGCTAATTTGCAAAAGAAATACATTTATTGCAACGTTTGTTGTTCCACAACATTACACTGATATTTATGACCTAAAAAATTGATTAACAAGTTTATATCACATTAAAATGTTAAGTTAGATTGCCATAATTGTAAGTTTCATTTGACAAGATTTATTTGCTATTATTTCATTTTCCTATATGTGAAAGATATGAAGAAGACCTGAGCTGCCGCCATCTTGAAAAGTCAATCTGGTATTAAACTATAGACCTGTTTAACTAGAGATAAACAATAAGACATTATAAATAACACAAAAATAAAAATAGTATTCTTACTTCAGCCCATGAAGAAAAAGTACAAGTAACATGCATTTATGATAAAATTTAACATGTAAAAGGTGATATACATCCATATATATGTCAAAATAGAGTAGAAAACACAGAGTACCATGCTGACACAAGAACCTGATACAGCTATTTAAAGATACGGTGATGTGCACTATTAAAGCCTGATGTTCAGAATAAGACCTTAAATATGACTTATTCAGCTAATATTACTTAACAGCTATGTGTATATGTCATCATTTAATAATTCTAACAAATTCATTTAATCAATACAATTCCAGCCATCACATCCTCTAAACCAGACACACTCGTATACTCAAAGTGCCAAGTAATCACTGCTAACTACTTGACCATAATACGGTATTTACATAAAGAATTCAGACTGCTGAAAGACATGGGCCTCACGCATACACACACGTATGTATAAACAGACACTTTTCAAAAGCCCTGGTCCCCCTCGTCTTCCCTGCTTTGTCTTTGATAGTTGTGGGTGTTTGGCGGCATGCTGCCTCTTCAGAAGAACAGATATAGGGGTGGAGAGAGGGACGGAGAGAAACAGAGGGAGAGAAGCAGGTAAGGCAAATGTTTGGTCTGTGGCTGATGGAGGCTTCAGATAAACATGCTGGTCCGCCTGCCTCCAAACACACACCTGACTCTGTATGTAGCAGACTCCAGTTCTCCTTTTACCTCTCTTTCTGTCCAAATGATCTGAACTGGGCTGCACCAACTACTCATAAATCCAATACTAGTATTATGTATAAAGTCCTTCCTAATTTATCTATGCTTACTCGCTTGCCAACGAGTGATTAACTAAACCACATTGCACCATTTAAAGTTAAGGAACAATTCAGATCGGCAAGACTTCACTCAGGTATGAATTAGGTGCTGTGAATAAATCTATCACAGTCAAAAGAGATTTACGTTAAAAACAGAAAGTCACCTTAGCATTAAATACTAACTATAGTGACTTCCATATATTTAATTATATTAACTTTATTGTTGTCCTTAGTCATTAAAAATAAAATTATTTGCATAACATTTTGTAATTTGAGGTATACTGTGTTGTTTTTATATTCCATGTTATTTAAAAGTTTTACAGTTCATTGTTAAAAAGCATTTTAGCAAAGTGTCAGATGAGACATATTGACCATTACAGCCAGTTAATGGTGCCAGTCAATGATGCTTTCTTAAGTTAGTCTCAAGTATTTGCGCTCAGGTCACAAGTCAAGACTAACGGCGTGTACCCACCAAACGCGATGAAAAATGATCGCGCCTCAAGATTACATACAAAGTCAATGCAAAGACGCGATTTGACGCGTCATTTTGCCGGGCGACGCGATGGACGCGATTGCGCGGCGCGTTGGACGCGAAATTCGCGTCGCGTCCAACGAAGGAACAAGAAAGACCAGGCCGCCTCCGTAGGGTAGCATGCACCCAAAACCGACGTCGGCGCCTAGCCCACAGACGACGCTGGGAACTTCTCCAGAGCAGGTACAGTGCAGCGATCGTGGTTATCTCAGGCATGGTCAACGAGAGAATGAAATGGCGGAAGAAATGTTGTTGTTTGGGTGGGCTCGACGCGCGGCGCGATTTCGTCGTGCGTCGAGTCCCATTTTGGGGTTTTTGTACGAGCGTCAAAACTGGAGCGTCCGGCGCGACGCGATTTCATTTGAGGCGCGATGAAATAATTTTCATCGCGTTTGGTGGGTACACAGGGTAACAAGTGCCAAGTCAAGTCCCAAGTCCTAATCTTTGAGTTTTGAGTTCTAAACAAGTCAAATGCCCAATGTCATTTTAAGAACAGAATAACAGCATACTACATTTACAATGCTATTTCAGATTTTTATTTATTTTTAAATCAGGTTTGTTTGAAGTTGTTGCGTCTGCCTTCAAATTACATGTTTTGCATACTGCAATTTGCTTTTTGGTTGATCACCACAAAGTTAATCTTTGGTGTTAACTGCCACTGAGTAAAGTTTAATGTAACACATAACACATAACTCATAACTCGTAACATGAAACATAAGTTGATTCGAGGAAAATGAATCAATTCCTACAAAATTATAATCTTTGGGCTGGGGGAAAGGTATCAAGTAACCTATTTTCAAATCAAAAGGCTCAAGTCCAAGTGAATGCAAATCATTGGTGTTGATGTCCAAGTTAATTGCAAGTCTTTTTTGAGTTTGTCAAGTCTAAAGATATCAAATGTCAGTTGGTTCAGTTTGCTGCGTTAACAGGTTCAGCTGGTCACTGGTTGTAAATATTTAGTAACAACTCATACTGATATATAAACGGCTCTGTGTGTTCAACCTGTTGGAATTTAGCAATACATTAACCTTCACTTTCTGAGATTATAATTAGACCAAGTTCAAAGGCTTAACGTTTAGGTTTAAAAAGGCTGGTACAACTATCCTACTATTCTATCTACTATCCTACCTACTATTGACTTTGTATGAAACAGGATGTCTTCCAGGATTTGGATTTGACCTGGAAGTGTCATTGAGTTTGACCGTGCTTTCCAAATATGTTTGGGTTACCTCCCAGCATGTAATCTGTCCATACATCACCGTGAAACAAATCTGACCCCAACACCTGGACTGTGTCCTTTTGCCATGTTAGCCAAAAAAAGTAATCATTGTCCCCTCACATGTTATCATGTGCTCAGAATCTGCAAACACACAGAATCAGGACTTTGTGTGCAAACTCTCTGAAGTCACAAAGCTGTGAGATCTTGGTTTTTTTTACCATTAATTAACATCCGTACTGCACAACCAGGAGTATTACATTATTTGCTCCGTCCACTAAATACATAGGTTTCATAGGTGCACGCATTGATATTCTCCCGTTGTATGCGTGCTTCCCCACACATGCACACACACAGTAGCAGTAGCAATGGTAGTATCAGGCATGACTTCAGTCAGCGCAGATAAGAGAAGTTGTGAAACGAACTGTGCAAATCTTTCCACTTCAGCTCAAACCCAGTCTCATATCAAAGCTGAGGAGCGATAACGGCTCTCTGTCTCACTCACACACAGTTTTAGATAGGCTTGCTAACTATGTTGGTGGTCTCTCCCCCTCTTGTCTGCCTCTCTCTTAGATTAGCCCACTGACTGACTGGTATGTGCGTCTCAATTCCCAGACATCAGAGTCAGACTTGAACAGCACTGAGTCGCTTTAAGTTTGGCCCAAAGTAAGTGAAGTTTTTTGGGTTTTCTTTTTGGTTGAATCAGGGTTGGGTTTTTTTTTTTTTTTGTATGGTCTTTACTTTTTGATGATCTTAATCACAAACCACTCCTTCCATGACAGTTTAAAACACACCTTAATTAATGAGATTATAATCCTGCTTATACAGAAAAACAAGCATTTTTATGTAATAAAAACTTAAAACTATGGAAAACTGAAAACTATATAAATCTATGAAACCTGAAAACTACGTATTGCATGCATGTGCCTCATTTAGCACACTTGACAATTAAAACATACTTTTGGTTTTTACTTTCAAAAGTATTTTAAGTTACAATTTTGGTAGTTCAAATGATTTGGAAATACACAGAATGCTTGAGAGAAAGTACGTCTTTACAGAAGCATAATGCATTCACTTAAGAAAGAAAAAAGCCTAATTTTCTGAAATGACAAAGTTATTTTCTCAAAATTATGTTAAAAATATGTCATGATAAAAATATCTCCTAATTTATCATTTTTCTGAATTAATGAAATTATTATCTTGAAATCTCAGAAGAAAAAAAAACAGGAGAATATTTTTCAAATAAAAATAATTTCAAGATAATTTAAATTAATTAAAAAAAATAGACTTTTTTTCAAGTAACCATGCATTATGCTTCTGTAGTTTTATTCAAATTAGTATGCTATTTACTTAAAATATATTAAATTGTATAAAAATATATTTATAGACAATATATCAACTGTTATCTATATGGTAATACAGCTGTACAAAACACAGTATGTTGGCACTGAGCCATATTTATTTAAGTCCCGTGAAGATCACAATCACTGCCTCTGATGATAAAATATCTACTTCTGAACAAACAGGATGTAATGCCTACTTCTACTTTTTTATGCACTGTGAAAGTAGAGAAACAACCCTTTCGAGATCTGTGTGTGTGTGTGTGTGTGTGTGTGTGTGTATGTCAGGCTGCAGGTGTGCCCTAAATGTGTGTGTGTGTGGGACATTCTCCCCTGGTGCTGGAGCAGAACAAACATGGATTAGAGCCACACCATCATGCAGGTAGCAACAACTCCCTGTTCATCTGCACACACACCTACACACAGTCATGCACACAGACAGCCAGCTGCTCCGGCTTACATGATGTCAGGGCCATTAAAGTCATGTAGCTGGAGAGGGCAGACAGACAGATGAAAGGCCTGTCATTTAAACACAGCCAACTATTAGAAGGCTTATAATTGTTGATGGACAGACAGGTTTACTGCCTCGGGCATAGAGGCTGCAAAGGCCTGTAAGGCAGAGAGGATGTTAGATACAGTATCAGTCTGTAATACTGTAGCACTGATTTTACACATTTACGTGATAAAAGAGCAGTTTGTTGATCATTACTCAATCATAAAAGCCACACTGTGATGGAGGTGGGGACAGAAAATAAGCAAGTCTGGCTCAACAGGTACGGTTGATGACTTGTATGTTGGCTAAGTCCTTTGCACACACGCATGCACATGTACGCTCAGTTTGAATCTGCGCAATCCATTGAGAGTTCAACCAGAGGTTTTCCCGATAACATTCACACAAATGCACAGTTGCACATGCACACTTGTGACCCGGCTGTCCACTGCATCACGCATACACAGATTTTACTCTCTTGCAACAAGGACAAATTTTTTTCCAAAATAATGTTCTAGGACTTTGGCAAACAGTCAGAGAGTATGTCAACTGCTCTCTCTCTCTGGAAAAGATCAGAAGAGTTCTAAAGAAAACCTTCTGTCTGGCTCTGCTATGCAGTATTTACACTCTGGAGTCTCGGGTGCGGCTTGACGCGGCTCGGCGTGTCTTAACTGATAGTGGAAAGGCAAATCAGCACGGCTTGGTTTGACTTAGGGTGGCTGCGCTAAGTCAAATCTATATCTGTATGGGCTTCACTGCTTGGCATCATTGTATGGTATCACAGTGGTAAAAAGTTATTACATACATTTAAACAAATTCCATGCAATTTTGATTTGTGTGTACATTTTTTTTATGTCACTGACATATACTTCAACATTCCAGGTGAAAATGTGCTTTGCACACAGTTAAATTTACAGGAAGAATAAGCACATTAGGATTTTTTTGTCCACAAAACATAAAATCAGTTTGTAAAAGAAACTGGTTTGTTAAATATTAAATCAACAGTGTAGGTCAAATAAGCTCCACCTCAACCAGATGTGACACTAAAATACTACTTTCATGGTAATGTCTCAATAATAATCCAATAATATAATACATGCCATGTGATTTTATTTATTTATTCATTCATTTATTTAACCAGAAAAACCTCCTGAAATTAAAAATCTCTACTTCAAGAGACCTGGCCAAGACAGGCAGCAACAAATTTTACAGACAGACAGCAAAAATACAAAATCAAAATATACAACAACAATAATATTTGTTTAATAATAAACAAACAATATAAAGCACAAAAAGAACACAGAATAAAGTTACCACAAGGAAGTAGTAAAAAGTATGTTCATATATGCTATGAGTAAACGATAAGAACATTTTAAATCAGACAGAATTAAATCACCAGCTAAGATACCCCTTGACACTGACATGTAGAAGATGACATACAAAAGTCCTGCAGCAGTGCTTTAAAACTCTCTAGAGGAACCAGTGAGTGCAGCTTTGAGTATTTCTGCAGAAGATTCCACATATATGGAAAACAAACTCCGTACAAACCGTGGGTATTGACAATAAGAAAAAGTTCCGTGAACATAAAGCGTAGCCATTTTCAGTTTTTTTTGTCTGCAAGAAAATTGGGTCCAGGTTGACAAATACCAAAGTTTCCCTTTAAGTACATTTTGCTAACAATGCATGAGCAATTACAATTACATTTTTGATAATGCAGTGTTTTACCTTCATTATTTACTTTCAGTGAAGGATCTGAGCACTCCCTCCAAACACTGGCTGAGTAAAATCAACTTAGCGCTAAGCTAGCTGTCTGCTAAAACAAGCCAGATGCCACTGAGCATGTCTGAACTCATATAGACACACTAGTCCAAACCCAGCTGCCGCTAAGTCAGACACAAGCTGGGGAGCCAAGAGAAGGAGACAGAGAGGATAGGGGCCCGGAAAGGCCAAGGTCAGCAGGGCCCAACGTTACCAAGGCAACAACGAACACACACACATGCATTCAAACAGGCAGATGCATGTTGTGAGCACAAGTGTTACCACAGCAACTTCATACAAAACACACACACACACACACACACACACACACACACAGACACACATCTCATCAAGAGGAGAGTGACTGTGTGGTTGAGGCTTTATCACAGTTAATTAGACACCTCTATGTGTGCAGGTTCTCCCTGAAGCCATCAGTCGCTCTATGTGTGTGTACTCTGCCTGTAGGTCCTTGTTGTCAGTGTACTTTTGCCTCAGTTGCCAGAATAAAATGTGGGCATTATACAATTCTGCAAACCACAGATATGCAACATTTCCACATTTCGTATGTATTTTAGATTACATGTATATGAAGGAAGAGAGGTGGTGGGTGGCGTGACACCTAGGTGAGATGGCTGCTAAGCGGCAGACAGCAATGAACCACAGTTCAAGAACAACAAACCTGCAAGTTTCTTAATATCAGTTCAGGACATTTCCAGCAATGTTTGTGGCAACCAGGTGGCAGGTATTTTAAACCAAAACATGACCTTTTCTTAACCAAGGGGCTTTTTTAGCTAAACCTAAAGACATGCTCACCACAGCGTTGTCTCAACATAATATGGAAAATTGAAACATCAAGTTTCAGCATATCTACTACATATGAAATGTACAAATATAACATATCTGTGGTTTGCTGAAATGTACAATTCCAACTTTTATACTGGCAATTAGGGTTGTCTTTTGAGTGGAAAAAAATGAAGACCAAAAACATAATCAGTAAAGAGTTCACAGTATTAAGATAGTACTAGTTTAAAAAAGTTTTAAAATTGAGTTTTAAAAAAGTATTCCCACCTTTTCACATCATATGGAAATGAATGCTATTCTTTCATTATTATTATTATGTGAATTATTATTCCCACGGAACCTAATGGCAGAAGTGCCCTGTTTTTTTTTGTTTTTTTTTTTTTACTGGAAAACTGTTTAAAGATTTCTTCCAACCCCCACCTCATCCAAGTTAGAATATTTGCACAAATGGCAAAAATCTGTGTTTAAAAAAATGATTTTTAAGTGTTTGTATATGCAGTTACAACCAAGTTTTGGTTAACTTTTCTCATAAACAGTGCAAAATTAAATCACATCAAGCTTTGAAATGTTTTTCATCAGTACCCTCCTGAGCCAAACTTCTCAGAAAGTGTGTGTGTGTGTGTGTGTGTGCGCATGCGTGCACGTGCTCGTGCATGCGCGTGCGTGCACGTGCTCGTGCATGTGTGCGTGCGTGCATGCGTGCGTGTGTGTCAGTGTCAGTCAGAGTGATGGACGGGCGAGGGTTTGCATTTTCAAGCAGCTGCTTGTCCCAGGCAGAAATGAAGCAGATCGGAAAAGCGGAATAGCATAGACAGTCCCTTCCCTCACACACACACACACACACACACACACACACACACACTCTTATATACACAAACCTCCACCATCAGGAAGGAACCTTGTGACATGAGCTACAGAGCAGTCTAGGTGCTCAGTGGGTGGCTGTGTTGCAGCAGCTGCCGCACGGCACAGTATCTGGAGACCGAATCACTAGAAGCCATGAGTCATCTCTGAGATTCAGTATCTGGTAGTCGAGCAACAAATTACATCATGAAGGACTGTGCTGCTGAGAAAAAAACAACAACAATACAGCTCTAAAAGAACACTAAATCTTATCAGATAAAAAGCACCAAATATGGGTGGCTGCAACCGAAACATGCATTATCTCAACTTATAAAGATGCACCAGTTTCACCCTATTTAACCAAAGGGTTTCACGAGTCAGTGTTATCGGTAACAGGATGTCAGATCTACAAGGAGAAACTAAATTGAACATCAAAAGTCTTCTCAACAGCTAAAAGCAAGTACTGCATCCTGTAGGGAAGAAAAAGTAAGTGTATCCCGCTATAGAGCAACACAAAATGCAAAGCCTCACAGTAAAGCATTTATTTTATTTTCTTTATCATAAAAAACAGATAAAACAGATCTGATGCTTATTGGCTTAGGGAAAGCAGACTCTCCCCAATTTGTTTCTCAGATGTCACTTTGTATCTTATTATAAGACCTTGGGTTTTAAAAATGTAGTTAAAAGCACTTTAAAGTAATACGGTTTTCAGTTTGGATTTAAAAACTGCAATGGTTGGGGCATTCCACCTAAACACATACTTTAAAACAAACCAACACAGACACACACAAGGTGCACTTGTCTGCTGCAGAGCCATGTACATGCTCTGATTTCCATGCAATGGGAAAGCAGTTCATAGCCTGTTTTTAGCAGGTTTACCCTTGTCTTAAAAACCTGCGTGCACATGCTAATTTTGGTTGGTTTCACTTCACATTTTTTACCCAGTATTCCGCACCCCAAGTCGTGGCTTTGTGCCCCCCTAGAAAAGCCCGCCCCACAGTTAAAGAACCATTACTCCAATTAATCACAGTTATCACTTTCCCTTTTCTCCTCCTGTCTTCATTTCCCCACTACATTCTCTAAACTTTCTAACACGCAAGGGAATTTTTTTCCTTACTAGTTGGAGAGAAAACCTCTGCACTGCCTTTTCTTCTGCCTCCTCTTCTGCCTCTTGTCAGTGAAAGGAAAAACCCTCCGCACTGCACGTAGATTATTCATAAAGACCCAGGTTCATTCAGCGGTTATTCGTTTGACATTCACTAAGGAACACAATTTGTCATCCATGACCAGGTCCAGTGAACTGGATGAAGAGCTGCTTTCCCTCTGCCTCTCTGGGTCACAGACTAAGGAGGTCAGGGTGTTAGGTGAAGAATTAGTGGCTCCTTAGGAAACCCAATACCACCCACCTGGCCACACACATGCATACTCACACACACACACACACACACACACACACAGTGATGAACACAGAGACACACAAATAATTCAAGCTGCAGTGATTCACCTGGTTGTGAAAAATTGCCCTCAGGAATCATATGGAGCCTATTACAAGCTGTAGTTGCAAACACACATACCGTAGATACACAGACTTTGCTACACATATCTTAAAAGCATTTGCAAATTTCATTTTATGCTCCTAATGTCTTATGTGTGGCATTTTACAAATTGCATTACTTAAAACTGCACTCTTATAGGTGTAACACCTCTGTTTGTCCTTAAGAGGGAGACTCACACCACCATTTAGATCTCCAGCACAGCTTTTACTTTGGTAATTTACTTTTGTTAGAATCTATTTTCTTGAAGTCTATATTTCATATAGAAGCAGCACTAAACCTCTCCCCATATGCCTTAAATTCTTGTGATTTAAAAGCTGTTTTGTTACTTTTTTTCCCAGACTAATGATCAGCTGCTATCGATTCAGCCATTCAGTTTTAAAAGCAAATCCATTCAGTTTTTATTTCCCTAAGAGGCAGTGCAACCATTTCTGCCAGGCTTCCCGGAGCCCCGGTCCTCACCGAGAGACAGATGTTGGTGCTAATGCAACAAGACAGACACTAATATACACACATATGAAGCCGCAGCCTGTGCAAGCAACCGTTACATAGAAATAGGAGGTCTAGGCAGAGAGGGTGAACTCGCCCTAAGCCTATTAGTACTATTAGTGATACTTGGTGGTAATGATTGAAAGCCACTTAGTGCTGGTGTATTTACCAAGAGGATCAGCCACAGCATAGTTAAACAGGCCCGATGGATTAACTCGGTCAATACTGAGACGTGCAAGCTGACCTGGGAAGAAGGGAAGGGAAAATTATTATAGTGTAGATTGTCCCTTAGACGAGCCTCTTTTTCTCCACTACTGCATGCCAAAATCTACCATATAGAAGCAAATTGATTAGGCATGTCAAGAAGCAACACTTTATCTATGTGAGATTTACATTTATTTATTTATTTATTTTTTTTTTTTGTAAGAGCAGGACTTGCAATGTTTTATTAGAAATGACAGCCATATTTCAAAATCACATCAGAGGACCTCTTCCTCCATACGACTTTGCATGGATGTTGAGGTACGCCATCATCAATCATCGCTCCTCTTCCATCAAAACCTGCACAGTGCACAGTTTGCAAATTTGACCGGATTTTTCCAAAGCTTAGAGTGTTGATGCTAAGATGTTTTATTGATATAGCCTTTAAAAGACGCAAGTCCAATTTATTGCTGTGCTGTACATAAATAATATGTGTATATATGAACTTAGATATTATCTGAAATATTGGTAATATCCTGATATGTGCAGAATAGCCTGTTGGTTTACTGGTTTTGGAGTCCATTACAGTAAAATTAAACACAATACTGAGCTTTTCAAATTTCTATAAATTAACTAACGTAGTGAATGCTTCTACCTGTTTAGTCATCATATCTGCAAGCAGTGGTGGAAAATAGCTAAGTAGATTTATTCAGTTATTGCACCCAAATGCAAATCTGAGGTACTTATACTTTACTTGAGACATTCAACAATATGCATTAACATTATAATTTTAGCTTATTTATTAATGCTCCTATTTATCAGCTTATTTTACAGTTTTTATGGTCTTGCACTGAATTACTAGGTGGTGGATATGTGAAACACAATTTTGTTTTTATGTGAAGCATGAAAATGACAAATAAAAGGAATCTGCATCTGAATTTCAGAGTAAACTAATATTATGTTAAAGTGCTGCTACATACATCCATCAGTAATAATATCCTGATTATACAGTACTGAAATGACAAGGGAGCGTGTATCCTCTATACCTTTACTTTTGATACTTACTGCATAGCTAGGCTACTTTTACTTTGTTTTGAAAGCAGGACTTTCTTTATATGGAGTATTTTTAAACTGTGGTGTTGATACTTTCAAATATGAATACCTCACTGTACACAAGTACAAAAACATACATATAGGACAAACGAAACGGTTTCTTCTCTCAGTGAAAAAGTATTTATTTTACTTTCTACTCCTCCTGAAAGCGGTGGCCCTTGCTGTGGACTGTCACTCTGCTGCCTAGCAGCTGGGTTTTCCTACACATTTATTTTTTTGTGGTGGCTGGCCATGATGACAACATCTACCTCAACTATTTTCTATTTTTGAAGCTCAACTGTCCATTAGGAGTGCTATTGGAACATAGGCCTTAATACCATTTAGTCATGCATTGCGCCACACTCTTGGAGCAGAGAGTGTATTCTGGGCACAGATGGAGCAGCAGAACTCCAGGAGCAGTGACTGTGAAACTTAACCAATCATTGCAATTGGTCTAAAAGCTTTTACCTGCCTCTGCAGCAGCTGCTCTTCTCATCCATAGATCTGATCAGCTCCAGTCACATTGATTATTGAGTTCCTCGACTCAAACTCCACCAAGTTCTGTCACACACAAAAAAGAGACAAACATAGATTCTAATTCTGTGGGAAACACTGTGGCAGGAAACTAATGCTGCTGGATCACTATTCACTTGCGTGTTTACCATGAAAACACATCAGTTCCGGCATCATCAGGTGAATAGAAAAAAAACTGTGTGGCAGGCTGCACAATATTTTGAAAGACAAGCAATGAGCTGTTTAAAATCTGCTCACAATTGGACCCTGGGACTTCGGATATGCCCGCTCTAATAGCAGAAGTAGAGTTACATTTTATATAGTGATTATGATCATCCCAACTTAAACCCTCGTCATACAGAAATTCATGAAAATGTTATATCCTACATGGTACGTACAAACACAGAGATATGTCTAGCCTAGCATGGCGAATAATTTCAACCTGTTGGGCTACAGTGTTTGATAAGACAAGCACTTGTAGGATTGCAGCGTAAAGGAAATTAAATTCAATACAGTGCTGGGAAGGCAGCCAGATGTTATCTGGTACCTTGCCATCCATTTCCATGACAGACATCAAGGGCATTATGGATCACTGGCCACCAGTCTCCTGTCTGAGGCACAAAGACATGCATTAAGCATACAACCTTTCAACCGGCGCCATCTGTGCGTGTCCACAATACATGATCTGACTTGTGCTTCGTGAAGCCTTTTAGTAAATTATGATTTTAGACAAAAAACAATAGGAAGAGGCTCTGTAGAGTGCAATGAAGAGTATGACTCAAGGGATATTGAATCTTGATTGTTTTGCATTGAACTCCAAACAGAGGGATAAAGTTTATTTATTATTATTTATTTATGTTATTTCCTGACAGCACAACATGTATGGGAGAAGTTTGGTCTGGTTTTACCCTTTGATACCTGGAGCGTCATCACTTTGATTGTGCTGCTTTCAGACACCTCGGAAATAAGCAACTTGGTAAGAAATGTTGCACAAATTTAAAGAAATGAATAGATTTTGAGATTTATTTTTACAAAGCTAATGAAAAATGTATAGGGAAAAAAGAAAGAAGCAAGGGAAAATGTCTAGGAAAAAAGGGAAAATAAAGCTAGATGGAAATTTTTAAGGAAAAAGAAAAAAAACAGGAAAAACTGTATTTATAGCCTAATTATTAAAATGATTTAAAATTATCTTACAGAATTATTCGATTTTTCAAGCACTTCTTCCAGGTCATTTCTTTTTTTGAACTTTCTACTTTTAGTTGCCTTGTAACTTTGTTATTCTTGGAGAATACCTTAGAGTTCGAGGAAGGATTTTCTTAGTCCCTGAAAAAGTTCTAATATTCAGAAGCGTGATGCTTGTATGGAAACACCAGCAACATACGCATCTCTGCCAACCTCTCACATACTATACCCACTCCAGCTGTGAGGTGGGAGCTCCCAGATGTTGCTGCTGCTTCAGTGGGGTTATGTAAGCCAGTGAAACCATAGAGATTACCCTGACAGTCACATGGGCAGGACCGCCAGGCTCAGGGCTTGCATACAAACACAGACAGATAGCGGATTACCCCCAGGATTTGCAGAGGAAAGCTGTCTTTTTAAGATGAGTTTCTGACATTTCTGCTTCTGCTTGATATACTTTAGAGAAAAAAAGCACACGAAAAGCACGTGACACAGGCTATTGTATATGATAGATGAGCAGGACTTGAACCCAGGATGTTGCAAACACTGTGGCACAGTCAGTCTGCTGACTCACAGTGGCCTAAAGCTGTCTTAATCCTGGATATAAATGCGTGTTGGTGGCGTTTGGCTTAGCTTCAGTGTTTTTTCCCTGTTTTTTTTAAAAAGGCTTTCATGATAGAGGGGCCTGTAGCAAGAGGTTTTGTGTGTGCGGTGGTGAGACGAGTCACACAAGCACCTTGAGGAGCAAAGTATTGGATGGAAACGATGCAAAAACATGCAAATGCATGTGTATGTTTTACTTTTCTTTCAGGAGGCTAGAGAGAGAAAGAAAACACATAACTGCTGCAGCTTTTCTGTTCTTAATATAGCTACTATGGATCACTCCAACTTCATGCTGTCAGTCATATACAGAATATTGAATTGATTTAGAAAGCTCAATCCTTCCAGATACTTATTGATATTTTCATGTCTGGGCGTTTCTCATCCTCCCTGTGTAGAATCATTTATTGTCTGTCCATTGACTGATTGTGATGTACCGGAGCCAAGTCTCAGAGCTGGGAGGGGACAGGAATGGATTCATCACTGGGAGACACTAATACAAGGATGATCTCACTTTATGTGAGATGCTTTCCAAGAGAAATTCAGGAACTACATGATGACTGGATAGCATTGCTGAGGTTTAGAACAAAGGGAGGCAAACACATGCCTTATTAGTTCTATGTTGTTCTATTTTGGATTTTTAACTCTGAAAAGGTGCCACAAAATCGAAGAAAACAAAAGGACTTGAATGATAACGTGTCCATGAATTAATGTAGAAAGAACCAGTTTTGCAACTCATATTCTTTTTTCAAACCTTCCCAGGAGATGAACAAATCCTCTCTGGTTTAAGAGATCTAAAACACACTGAAATGTTAGGATTGCTAGCAGACCAATGGCAAAAAAAAAGAGTTTCTGGGTCTTTATTAAGAAAAATTCATATTAATGAAGCTCTTAACACTAGATATTTACACAGGGACTCTGTTTCAAAACAGTGCCACAAAATAGCTAAGTCTCACAGCATGCTTTTTCACCAGAAGCATTTTTGTTTTTGCATCACAACCCTTCCCAGAACTACAAATATCTTTATTTGAACCTCCCTGAGTGATGGGGGGAAACTGCATGTACCTCCCTCCACTATAAATAACTATATTTCACAGTTTGTGGCTATGATAAATTGATAAATGGTGTGATTTTGGATATCTTAAAAGAAAAGATGGATTTATAAACCCATATTGGGGTTCTGGGGGGATTTAAAGTAATTAAAAAATGCTATAGTATGGCGTTTGTTCACATACTAAACTCTAACTTTTTTTTTTTAATGCGGGGCATTTTCCCTTTTATTTATAGGGCAGTTAAACCGAGGAAAGCAATGCGTGTAGCAATGCGTGCAAACTGAACTCGAACCTGGGTCACTGCACCGGGCTTAGGCATGTGGGGTGCTCACTCGACCTAACGAGCAAGAGGCTGTTTTGATCCTTCAAAACTTGTAATGTTCCCTCTATGGATCCTTTCTTCCACATTGTATACTATAATGTTCTTCAAAATGCTGTACTATGACTTTTTTACAGCTGGAACGATTCATTCTTTCCACTTGATATAGCCTAATATGGCATTTTGCGATATACTATAGAATGACTGTTTTCAACATTTTAATCTGAGCTATACAAGAAACCTTTTGTGCATATGCCTGCATTAATCATTTAGTAAAGCCCCCTTTTTCTTACTCGTCTTTATAAAACAACAACACATATATCACATACTGGGTCATTGTTTTTAAATTATTAATTACTTTACATTTTCTTTTAATCTATATATCTGTCTGTCCGTCCGTCCATCCATCCATCCATCCATCCATCTTTGGTGACTGCAGACAGGTAGGAGGCGTCGTGAGGCCGCTAGAGAGCAGCCACAGTCTGCGCAGAGCTGTGTGTGCTGGCAGGGGGAAACTGATCGTGGCAAAGCAGAGATGTAGTGTAGCTCGCTGGGACTCCGTGGCCAGCCGTCTGTCACTTTTACCGGGGATCATTTGTCTGACATTACCGCGGAATGGGAAGGACCGAATTTCTTGTTTTGTACAGTTACTCTGCATGAATGTGTCGCGTGATGCGACCGAGAGGAGCTGCCTTCGGGGGGACATATTTATGGTTCGGGACGGTTTTGTTGGAGTAGCTAGTTGCTAGCGCGGAGCTAGCGACTGTGCTGGCTACTTGGAACGTATTCGCTAAGGATGCTACGGTGGATACGACAACAGCTGGTAAACCCACTCTCCTGCATTTCTCAGAAGGCTAGCACTCATTATCTCACAGCAGTAGTCGTCTATTTGAGTTCTCAATCCATGGAAAGCTATATAAACTTTGTTTGGATAGCATTTAGCAAGCCAACCTAGCTTATTAGCTGTTGCCGATGTGTCCAAAACAATGTTGTGTGTCTTAGTGTAATGACAGTCAGGTGTAGGTAGTGTTAGCTACCTCTCTAGTTAGCTACTGTTAATTAGCCGACAACGGGCTACTAAGCTAGCGAGTTAAACGCTGAAATAAAAACAGACGGGTTGAGTTTAAATTGGAGTTGTAAGTGGAGTTGAAGTTTGCTTGGTTTTTAACCACAGAATGCCGTTGTTAAAAAATATTTCCGAGAGTTAACGGTAGCAAGGTGGCTACCAATGTAAAACTTGGCAAAGTTAAACAGCGTTGCTAACTTCACTAACGTTAGCGTTAATTCTTAACGTTTGCTAACACACAGCACTTAACTCATAGTGATTTATTTATTTGTGTTAAGTAAGCCAACAGACTAACTTTAACAGCCGGTAATATATTAGTTTCAATTGAAGTCTCCCTTTTTGGAACTTTAATGCAAGCTTGACTCGGCCCAGTGTGTTTGTTTTTCTCATTCATTACTTCGTATAAATTTGTATGCGCTGGCTACATTCGAACGTTGACGTTGAAAGATTACATATCCGTAGAGAGCGTCCTGTATTTGCTGTAATCACCTGTTGTTTGCCTGCAAACATGGTTGTGTGTTAACGCCTTGAAATGCAAATGCACAAGTAGAACGGGTAAAGGACAATAACGAACCATGTCAAGCAAATGAGTCCTGCCGGATTTTGATTTTAACTGATGTTGCCATTGCAGAGAATGATTTACAGGGGTATAGTATATATAATGAGCTTTGAATTCTGTTGGATGAATTAACGATGTGTTTCAGTCATGCTGCAATGTCACAATGGCCATATGATTTGATTTTTTTTAGGTAATTCATGTTTGCTCAACTTTGGATAAGAACCAACATAGAAATACAGTTGAAATGAGACTGGTATGACTGGTAGTTGGGGTTTGTTAGCCAGTGAGGGGAGCAGGCCTATGTGAGTGAATGAATGAATGAATGAGTGTTTAGAGATTAGTCACACATTGGTCTAAGTGTTGATGTCTCCACAGCCAGTGAGCTTAATCAATGTTAAGGTGTTTCAAAGCTCTCATGCGCTAGTCCCTGTCCCTGAGAACACCCTGTACTTTGGGTCTGGTTAGAGCACTGGTACCCAACTGGTGGGTCATGGTACAACAGTGGGTCGTGAATGTGTCAAGGCAGTAGAAAACATTTTATTTTGAATTACAGACCTACATACTTTGTTATGAACCTCTTATCAGGCCAAACTGTTTTTTATTTTGTTGTTGTTTTTGTTTTTTGGGGGGGGGGGGGGCGGCGACTATACAGCTACTACAGTACAGCAACTATGTTATTGCCCTGGTATTATTGGTATTATTTGGCCTATTAATGTTCCATTCCTTTGCAGCATCACTGGTCTTAAATCAATAAAATGCACTTTTTTGGGTTGCAGTACTATTTATTTAATACGTTTTAAGTAATAGCACTTTATCCCTGCGTTAAATTTTATTTAACTGTGTTCAAAGCCCAGGTGTTGTGAAATAAAACAAATATATGGTAATATATCTTAGGTGTGGACCTTGAACTAATGACTAAGGAGAAATCTGGACCCAGTGTCTGGACCAGTTTGGAACCACTGGGTTAGAGTGAATTCTCCTTAGCTACAAGTTTGTCTCGCACTCAAAATATCTCTCAGATTTTAAAGGTTAATTTCACTTCTTTTCTTTTTTTTTTCTTAAGAGAACCACAGAGAGTTAGACTTCATAGAAAAAGTGGCCTCCTACTAATTTGAGATAGCTCCGTTCATTTGACCCATCCCATATGATTGACCTTCCCATTTAATTAAAAGAGTAATTAAAATGCAACTGGACTTAATGAAAAAGTTTGTTGGGGTGCATTTGTCTGACCTCTATATAAGTTTAAAAGTAATGCAGTTCTGTTTATTTCCTCACATATTCCTTATTACTTACTTCCTTGTGACAGTGGTCCACATTAAGGAGAAAGGAGGAGGAAGGCGGGAGAGTTTGGCAGCATGACAAGCTTTTACTGTCAGTCTTTTTTTCACCAGCAGTGCTGACATTATGCTAGTAATGCATTTCCATCATAAAAGACCTGCTGTAATTACAGCACAAGCAAAGGTAGCAACTGGGAAAACCCTTAGACATCCTGTTCTGCAATGACTTGAGAACTTTTTGTCATCTCCAGTACTTCCAATGGGGAATTGCATATAGCTGTTTATATATTATTGCTGGCTATTTTCCAAAGCATATAAAATGTTATTCTGACATGCTGCCTTCCAGGCAGCTCCTGGTCCATGACCACATGATATGAAGGTCAACTCACATATTCTAATATTTGTGTTTCAATGCAAGAAACATCCAAATACATGAAGTCCTCTATATAACTTTTGTGACACATTATTAGGTTTTGTGTTTTAAGCTTGATTTCCCAAAGGCTTACTTCACCAGTAAAGCTTCTCTGCAGCAAGGCTTGATATGTCTTATATAGCATTTTGAATATAGCCTTAATGCCTAAAGAGAAAAGAGCTTTCGAAATTGTCATTGCTTGGTAATGCAGTTGCAAGCAGTGACTAGTGTATGATGTAATTTTGAAAAACAAAACAAGCCTAGAGGTTTTAAATGGTCACTTTAATGCATTACCTCAATCAGGTTTCAGTCTTTGCAAGTTTTTTTTTATGTCAGAGTGAAATGGAAAAGAAACCTAAGAAGTGTAATTATATGGATCAGTGTCATTTGGTATTTATAACATTAGGTACACTATGCATCTTAGCTAGCAGTATGCACACTTTTGTCAGTCTCATTTAGGATAATTCAGACATTGCTGCAGCAACCTAGCAACCCTAGTAATCTACTATAATAAAGTAGAAAAACATTTGATAATTTACTAGCCAATGCCACCCTTGATGCAGATATTAAGTTCCATATCATTTGTAGCTTGGCTGCAGGTTTCTCATTCCATGCCACTTGTTGTTAGATATCTTTTTGGCATGCCTGTAGTTATTTTGTTAGCTGTTGTCATCAGTAATACAGTCAAAAGCAGCACCTATCACATCTGACTAGAAACACCCTTGCTCTCTTTCACTCCCTCTCTCTGTGTTGCAGCTCTTTCTCTCTTTATTACTTGCTCTTTATGCAACGCCTTCTTTCCATCTCTGATTAAGCATTTGATTAAATGCCTCTTAGTCGACGATACGACTCAGTGCATTGACTTGGTTGTGATGCATTAGTCTGTTCTGTTGCCCAGCCATTGTTCAGGGCGGTGTTTCCCCCAAGGCACTGTGGGACTTGTAGGCTGTATGCGGGGAATAATTACCTGTCGGTCTTACAAATTGATGGATGCATGAGAGTCAGGGGACAGAATAAAAAGTCTGATTTCAGCTGTGGAGAATTTTACAAGAAAGCCACATTGGAATACCTGCTATGCAGTATATACTGTATGTCAGTATTATTTGTTTATAGGTTATGGTCAATGTGGAAACAAAATTTCAAAATTTCAAAGCTCAGCCGGAAATGTGTGGCGTAAAAATGTGTGTGTCTTGATATTCAGTATTGGCCTCTTTGTGCAATATTAATGATCCCTAAGCTCTAATAAATTCTTCTTTGACTTATCCATCTGATTTGTTAATCTTATCTTTTGAGAGTAGTATAAATGTAATGGGGGAAATCAAGAATTGAAAGTGGCTCCTACTTGGATTCACCTCAGTAGTGTACTTAATGAAACGGTTAAGTGCCCCTAATATGTGCCAGTCATACCCAGCCATCAGCCAAGTATGACATCATCTCTATGCAGACATTTCAACTCTGTTTTTTAAATAAAGGCAGTTCCAAATGTGTAAATCTGGCAATCTAGATAGACTTTTAACTCTTTGGCTCATCATTACTGCTGAATCTTGACTATGTCAGGAACATCTGAAAGTTTAAAAAGTATAGTCTATGTATTTTTAAGCAAATACAATAGTTACAGCCTGCTTTGGATTAAGTTTTGATATTAAACAAAAATAAATTTAATATTGGGACTTGTTGATTGCTGTAGGGCTACAGAGGTGTATATACATGAATCAAATGAATGATTGTGGTTTTAGCTGTATGAGGCCTTTAATTAGTGATGTATTTGTCTGTGTTGTGTAGAGTGAAATAGTAAGAGTTTGTCTGGGGAATCAGCAATAGGCACAATCCATTGTTTGGATGCTTGTGTGTTTTTCACAATTTGGAGTACTTTATATTGGTGATTTATTTTTTCCTCCTGAAGTTTACCTCTTAAAGCTAAATACAGCAGGTACACTTTACATCATGTAATTCTCTTGTTACAGGCATTATTTACAGGTAAGACTAATTTACTGGACACAAATGAGATACTGCAGACTGATATTGTTATTTGCTGCCTGAAGCGGAGCATACACCTCAGGCATTTGAGTCAGGATAGGCCCCAACAAAGGGACAATATATGGTTTTAAATCTTGATTAAAAGTATCAATGTCATTACCCACCAAGCATCTCAGTGCGTCTTATTACAAAGATCATCCTGGTGTGACATTGCTGCACATTTGTATGATCATCTATTGTCCAGGGTAGATAACACTGTTGTTGTAAATCAAACACTAGTTTGATTGCCTCTGGTTGGTGAAGTGTGTGTATACGCTTGCAACAGGCCATCTTTGGTTGAATCACAGCACGACATTAACATTCCTCTCTGTTGGAGTACTTGCTTTTTTTATTCATTGTGCAGACCAACATTCATAATCTGAATCATGTGAAGAGTAATGTAATTTTGCATTGATTCTTCAGCATTGAAAAACATGTAGCTGCATCAGGCATTAGCCTGTTGGATCACCTTAACTCTGTATATGTCGGTGCTGGTGGTGATAAAGACTGGAGACAAATTAGCAGAGGTGATACTAGCCAATAGGAACATTTTGTCATATCAGCCAACTCTGGTCCATAGCTATATAAACTTTGAATGACCCTGGATGTAACCAGTCATCTGTATGTTCACTTGCTTCTTCAACAATACAAACCAGACACTCATAAAACAGTTGCTCTTTTCAGTGAAAAGTGTCATTAGCCATCCACTGAAGCTTGGGCAACAATTAGCCCACTGTGTTCAAAACCAGGGTGAGGTGCTTTCCTTAATTTCACAAGGCCACATCTTTTTAACAGTTCAACACAGCATTTTGCATGTTCTTTCTGGCAGTTAAGCTAACTTGAGCTACTGTGTGTGCAAAGATATTAATGATTAAGCAACTTCACTGATAGCTTAACTGAATGATGTTGTGGTAAAGAATGTCCCTCTCCTCAGACTGTCAAACTGGGTGGAGAAAGGCAATGAGAAATTATCTCCTTCAACCGCCACCATCAAGGTCCCTTACTGTAATCCTGTTAAGGTGTATTAAGAAATGTGTTACTGCCCTAAGGTACAAAATCACCATAATCTCTCTGCAGGGATGTAATAGCTTGTTGATCAATGCCAGTGACTCAACAACTTCTTGGTTAGATGCAGGCATTTCCTGCTTACAAAACTCACTTACTGGGTCGTCATAGCTGGTTCATAAACGTTGATTTAAAATCATGATTAAGTAATGTTGGTTTAAATGCAGCCAGTGTTAACAAACCGTGGTAGTATTGGGTAGGTTTTCGTTTCCTACACCGTCAAACTCGGGTTGCACTAAACCATGAAAGCAGTACTGTATGTGCAGCTGGTGTGATGCAGGATGTTGCTTTAAAAGGTTTTCATTGTTTACATGCTCAGTTGACCTTCTCTTTAAAATACTATAGATTTGTGATCAAAGAGAAGTAAACTGGCATTCTTCAAGCTCATAAATCAAATAAAGTTTTTTTCCACAACTCCCCATAACTTGTGATTTAAAAGTTTAGGAAATTTAATTATTTTGGCAACTATTTAACCCAGTTTAGCACTGTAGGCCTTAACCAGGCTCATGCATTAACGCTGGATTTGTGAGAATTTCACATTAGCTGACAAGCGCAAATGTGCTACAATTAGGGATGCCCGATAATATAAGCACAACATCAGTATCAGCAGATATTGGCTTTAAAATGAAATACTGGTATTGGCCACCTCCACCCTAAAGAAAAAAAAGCAGTAGAAGTGGATATATCTGTATCAGTTATCAGCCAAATGAGTTGCTACAAAGCTACAAAGGCCCGAAACGTTTCTTTTGGGAGAAATGTGCTACAGCTTTAGAATTTAAACTTTTTTGATTCAGCATTATTTCTCAAGCTGTAATGGAAACAATTTGGCCTGTTGTAATGTGTTTAACCTTGTCAGCCACCATATCAGCAAAATGCTGCCGTTTGCCATGAATGACTAGCACAGTGCACTAGAGAGACGGTGTGGTTTAAGTTCAGCTCTCTTGCTGAGTCTCTGTGTTGTTTACCTTGATGACGTATTGGAGGTGTTCTAGTCACAACCCACAGTAAGAGCGAGCTACAGCTCTTCCTCTAACAGCTCATGTGGCTGTTTCTCAGTTCCTCCCTGCAATATTAAAAATTGATTTGCTGACCAAATATAGCAAAATACATCCATGGCTAGTTTATTAGACTTATTTCTATTGAAGAGTTCTACTGCTATTGTTCAGGTGAGACAATTTGTAAAAACTGCAAAGGGCTAACATCTGTGCTGTCGCAGTTCTGTCTTAGTGTTAGGTGTGGGGCATGTATTTAATAAACAATAAGAAACGAGCAGCAGATGGAGAGCTTGAGAGAGTGAAACAGAAAGGCAGTAATAGTTTACATGTGTCCCTGAACAGAGGTGAATCTGTGTGGGAGTGAGTGACGTGGCCCGGATACATTCCTCTGTGCATGCGTATGTGTGTGTGTTTGTGTGTAAACCTACGTCATAGAACATTTGCAAATGATTGTAAGCACTTGCTTTAACTGTCTTAGAATAGCAGTCGGTACGCATGTGACACACAGGACAGTACCAAAAAAATTATACTAGAACTAAGTAACAAAAAAAAGGATAGATAGCTAAAAGTGCATCTCTTTGTTTTGGTGTGCATATGAAAGGATGAAAAATCAGCAACATTACCTGATAATATTAAAACCCTCTCTAATATAAACCAGTGGGTAAGAGACTTTACATTTTTTGCATGTTTGACATTCATAGCCAAAGCTAGCCAACTACCTTTTTACACTAATTTCACACTCAATGTTGGGCTTAAAAAATACTTCTTATTTAAGTTGCCCCGCTTTTATGAACATATATTTAAGCTTTGTCTACTATTTGGTCTAAATAACCAGAAAATGTGTCTTGCTAGTCCAACATGTTTTAACCACCTAGACTACCTGGCTGCTCAAAGCAGTTTGAATGGAAACATGCAATAACAAACAGTAGCAGAGCAAGAAATATTTACCGTGTTCTCCCTCTTGCACTGTAAGCATATGTCATTGTCTGTACCTGCATGATGTAACACTAGGAGTGTCTGGTATTGTCTCTCTGTGTGTTTCTCACTAAAGAATCCTTCTAGTTTCAAAATAGCCTCTGCTGCAACAGACAAAATAATTGCCCATAGAAACTATCCAGTAAGGGAAATCATACTGAATTGAACAACATAATGTTGCTCCTTGGAGATTTAAGTGTTGCGTAGACTTTCAGGGGTTAGTTGCTTCTGCTTAATGCCAACAATATAAAAGGTCTTGCCTAACCAAAAAAAAGGTAATAAAATAGCTGATCTCAACCTCTTGAAGCCTAAGATGAAATACTTATACTGCTTTTTTTTGTCAAGCCAGCACTCCAAAATCCCCAAATATTCAGTTTTCAACTATACAGTAGCACTGCCCTAACTAATAAAGGTTCTGTATGTGACAGTCAGGGCATTAATATAGCAGCACACCACTATTGGCAATGTAAAGATATAGGCTAGTTGAGTAATGGCATCCTGAGGGGGGAATGAAGTCAGAACACCTTGGTGTGTGAGGTTTTCCGTGGTTCCTTGCGGTATGGTGGTCCAGCCGCCTGTGCTCTGTCATGTTAGCGCACATGGCTATCACACTTGGCGTTGTGCGCGTACAACATTTACTGCTGATATCAAGGCATTGTCATTGAGAAATCATAGTGCCCACCCTCCAGTTACCCCCCTGGTTAACACTGTTACCTCTGTCAACACTGTTCCCGTTGTTTAGCACTGTTAATGGAGTTAGCATCATTAGATGTTGTTGCCAACTCAGTCACCTCCATGTTGAGATCCATGACTAGACAACTCATGCAGTCTGAACCTCACACAGAGCCCCAATAAAGTAACTTTGATAAAAAGACATACATAAGAGAATTTATATTTATTGTGCAAAGAATAAACAAGTGATGTCTAATATAAGGAATGTACTAAGAGAGATACATAACAGTAAGTAACCTGTTTTCCCTCCTTTTCCACTTTTTCCATTTGTCCCTTTCTTCTGCCCCACCCCTGTCTCTCTCCCTTCTCATATATCCTCCCTTCCCTCAGGGCTTTGACCCCCCTCATCAGAGTGACACCAGGACGGTTTATGTGGCAAACCGTTTCCCGCAGCATGGCCACTACATACCGCAACGCTTTGCTGACAACAGAATCATCTCCTCCAAGGTATTAAGTGTTGTTCAATTCACCAATGGAATTTTACCCATTGTGTAATGGATAAAGTATTTCATGTTTGTCAGTTAGAATGAAGCAATTTGTCTTTTTTACTATGGTTTAATTTTCTAATTGTCTACATACGTTCTAACTACGTTCTTAAAAAAATGTTTTAACTAACTTTGTGCAGAGAAGATGAGTGATTGAAGTTTACTTATGGATCTGACTTGAAAACAGCCAAAACCTCTCAGACATTAGTCAGTCAGTTGGAGGACTAACAGAGAGATAATAATCCCTAAGAGGCTGCTGCCTCCCACCAGCATGAATGGCTGTTATTGATCAGCCAGTTGATTGAATGATTGACAGTAGGGTTAAGTCACGTGAGTCAGAATTAAATTGATTTTAAGGCATTCATTTTTAAGTGACAGAAACAGCTCACATAAAAAATGGCTAGTCTGGGTGAAGCTGTGAACTAATGTGATAAACTTCACCTTGGTAATGTGAAGTGTGAATTAAAAATACATGCAGAAATTAAACAAAAAACCCCCCATCAGCTTTTCTTTCTAGACCATGCATAGGAAACGATGAATTGAAACTTAAGATTGAAGCAGCAACAGTCTGAAATAGCAGAGCCCATGGTCTAGTGCAGCTTGATGAACTGCTTCACCACTTACCATAAGACTTTTATGTCAGAATAACAATTTAGCATATTCATTTTACTTGGAGCTACGAATGTGCAATATAATGAAGTCAGTAACTCTGAAAAAAGTGAAAATAAAATATCTGAGTACACCTAAAAAAGATTATTTTAGTACTTAAGTTATTTGATGTGTATTTTTTTTTGTCAGCCAACAGGATTCGCATGGTTTTTGTGTCTCACATACTTAACAATTAAACTAATATCTTTCAACAACTAATTCAAAATGAATACCATTTTTTAATGTGTCAGTTTACAGTATAGTCTGAAATAGGCTAAGTTCTCCTGCTGTTCTTAAATGCAATTCTGACTAGCATTTTTTAGGGTTTATAAGATCCTCAAATATTTGATACCCACATATAACCTGCTCATTCGATACCCTTTTACTTAATCTTTGTCCTAATTGTTTTTTTTCTTTCTCTTTCAGTACACAATTTGGAATTTTGTCCCAAAGAATCTGTTTGAGCAGTTCAGAAGAATAGCCAACTTCTATTTTCTCATCATCTTCCTTGTGCAGGTAATAACACTCATAAATGCACATACACACTTCATTTTTTATGGTGACAAGTCAAGTGCAACCTCAGTATGCCCTAAAAACAAATCTGTGCATGTCTGTTTGTGCGTGCACGAGTGAGTGACTCATCGACTTCTAGGGACCAGCAGAGAGGCAGGTCTGCCTCTGTATTAAAACGTTACACCCACGCATTAAGTAATATGTGTGTCTTTACAGCCATCCTAAGGCGTTAGGCCTTCACTGTGCATCAGTCAGCCTGTGCTGAAGTAGGATTTGGCTTTCAGATTTTTCAGCCTTCTCCTGATTTATTTGGGCCTGTGTAGTGAAGCCAGAGCAATCGACTTGACTCTGTCTAAAAAGGCTCTCTTTTCACCCACTCAAGAAGCTGAAGTCAGCTTAGACTCAAATCATTGAATTGAGGGCCTCTTTTCATCTTGACGTTGTGAACACGGCGTTTTCTCAGATGGCCAGTTTGACCGTTTTTAGATGGCTGATTCCGAGATTGGCTGCAAACCGTTACTTCCCTTAGCAAAACAAGTCAAGAACAGCCTTAGTCTCATTATAATGCATGCAAACTCTGAATGTTTTTGTGAATTTAATGTTTGTCTCATATGACGTTATGATTTAAAACATTTTATGTAAAACAGCCAAAACATTTTTAAATTTGAATTTTTCATGCCTCCTACAGTTGTTGCTCACTAACTCCTCTCGCATTTTTTGAGTCCGCTGCATGGATTGTTCTAGCAGAATTTGAGGGTGTAGTTACCCTTTAAAGAGAAACTTTGCCAATTTTCAACCAGTCTTGCGTCAAAACAATGTGGGTGGTGTGTTTGGATGAACTCTTGTATACCTCCCTCTATCTAACCAAGTAGATATCTCTCCTCCCTCCCCATCATTCAGCTGGTTCTCTGGACCGTTGCCTCAACTACAGGCTGTACTTCTGAAACTTTATTATTATTTATTATATTTCTGGCAACCCATGTTGCCACAGCAGACACATAGAGTGAAGAAGTGCATCAAGAGACAGACCCGTCCCTCCTTCTGCCTCAAACTCGGACCAAAATCCAATCCAAACAGTAACACTAAGTGCTGGTCGAATGTAAATCAAGATTATGCTACTATATTGCCTATCTCTCACCTAAAATATTTTCAGAAACATTTTTAAGCTTACTGTTAAATCGGAATGCCGGCCACTATTGTGTCACACACATGAGTGAACATTAGGTCACCCGCCAGTGGGTGCATTTATCGGTCTGGCATGAGGCAGTACATTCTGGTTTTCTAGGTTTTTTACATCTTGAGCAAAAGCAAATACCACAGACACTTTTCTCTCTTTTGCATTTTTGCTCATATTCTCTCAAAATCAGCAGCCAGGAAGTAGTTGCAGCTCTAGCTAACAACTGTGCTGTTGGTGTAATGTTAAGCAACAAAATCTTAAAATGATATCCAGCAAGTAATGCCAGAAAAACTTATAGAACACATCACTGTCCTTCCATGTTCTGTGATTCTCAAAAGTATTATAGGCTAGTCTGCAAAAACAGTTCTATGTAGCGTGTTCTCGTGGCTGAGTTGAACCATATATCTGCATACCACAGAACCGCAAAGTCCCTGGTTTGAATCCGCTACCCCGCCTCCCTCTCGCCACTCATTTCCTGTCTCTCTATAGCGTCAACTGTCCAATAAAGGCAAAAAATGCCATGATTTGCAGAAAATGATGCTTGACTTAATGTTTTTTTAATCACTTGAGTTTTGAAAGAATATGTGTGCAATTTTCTGAACAAAAAGCTCTTGATTGATTCCCCAAGGTTTGGAAAGCTGTTTCTGCTCCAGTAAATGTTGCTTTTGAGGCTTTTCATGTGTTGTTTTGTGTGAGTGTGTAATTCTGAACTGACAGTTAACCTTCATGGGAAGTTATAGGGGTTTCCTGTTTGACACATCAGCCGCTACTTCTTTCTGTTGTCTTTTTAGTTTGCTTTTTTTCTCAGTCATATGCACTACTACTGAGACTGGTATCTTTTTTCCACTGCACTTCCAATTCATTGAAACCTGTGCAAAACGACCCCTGTATTTGTCTTTACAGTTAATGATAGACACCCCAACTTCCCCAGTCACCAGCGGCCTGCCTCTCTTCTTTGTGATCACAGTAACTGCCATAAAACAGGTGAGAACAGAAACACACGATGGCTTCCTCTTTGTTGGCCTGAAAATGGGGAACTTGCATTCATGCAGTATCCTACCCTAACCCTAACACATTAAAGTTAGTTTGTAGTTGACTGATGATAAACAACTTGTTTCAGCTTATTATTCAGCTGAATTCTGATAGAAATAAAACCTTTTGTTGTGTAAATGTCATCAATGTTAAATATATTCTGGATGCTTAATTTACTAACCTGTCATAAACTTTGCATCGATATAAACAGCTGTTTGAAATATCTTAAATAGCTATTGGTCACTTCAGTTGATCAGACTATTTGTGCCAGCACAGTATCACCTTCACTGATCAATAATGCTGTTTTAAAGTCAGTTGCTGCATGTTATCAGTTATTGGTTCAATTCCTTTATTAGGGCTATGAGGATTGGCTGAGACACAAGGCGGACAATGAGGTAAACGGGGCTCCAGTGTTTGTGGTTCGCAGTGGAAGTCTGGTCCAGACAAGATCCAAGAACATCAGGGTAAGACGGCAATTACTACACCGTGTGGGAACTGCATTATACCAGCTGTTCCACTTCAGAGCTTTACTTTTGGTTTAAGACATTACTTCTATCAAATCAAAGGATTGTGCTTTAATTTAGCATTTGCCAATGGCAGTGGCCAATGGTCTTCTGTTTTGTCACATCAATTTTGCACAGACTAAAAAGCAGGGCTCCAGACTACAGACTGATGATCGTCTCCCAGTAAACTCCTAGCGGACGCATCCTTTTTGTTTCTCCGATAATACTGCACTGTGAACAGTGTTTATAACAGTTCAGTTATTTTCTTATAATGAGGATATCTTTGTTTCTCTGGCACACAGGGGGAAATAAATAACAATAATAAAAAAATGGTATTGGCTATTGTCTAAATTGTTAAACTTCAGTATTTCAGTTCCTCTCAGTTTTATAGTTGCATCTCTACATGTTAAAGGGTAAGCTTGTACCTAAAAAAAGTACCTAAAAATAGGGTTGTTTTTTTGCAACTCTATAGCCAACGGCCATTAAAACTTAAGCTTGGCTTTTAAATTCCCTGTGCTTGTGGTGTTTCTCTAGAACTAAGCTGTATGGAAAGAAGATATAAAATATTGTTGTTAATGAAAAGAGATCTGTTTCATTTGTTAGGATTGCAAGAAACTGGGGTGGTTTACACAAAGCAATGGGGATGTTCTGTGAATGAGGTATTTGTTACAGTCTTTGAAAATAAGATAAAAATAAAATTTGTTTGAAATCCATAGTTTACTAGTTGGCATTATTTGTCTTTGTAGCCCAGTGTTTGCTTGAAGACCGCTAATGTGCCATAATAGCCAATTCTTGAGCTATTTGCATATTTACAGCCTTGACATTACCTCTTTGGTCAGTGTTGAGGTGTCTGCTGCTTGTAGATCAGAACACTGTAGCGCACACAAATCCTCAGAGTTCAGGCTGTGCTACCTAAGTGACGTGTGTCCTTTATTGAATCAGTAAATGAACCTCTCAAGCTCGTCAAGTACACTTGATATGTTTACCCAGTCACAGCCAGCAGACTTGCTGTCTACAGGAGGGAGTTATTTTATCTAAAGTTCAACTGAAATTAAGTTGCTTTTTTGTCTGCTACGACATGTGCATCTATTTTGTAAATCGTGTATCCAGTGCTCTTCTTTGAGGAAAAAAAGATAGAAAGGGAATATTTTTTCTGTTCTTTTCTGAACATTAAGTTGACAAACTTTGTCTCCACTTTGGTTCTTTACAAAGATGAGATATTATGAGGTATAACTTTTATGAAAATTCAGACTAAAAATTAAATTCAACTCCCTTCCTGAAAAATGTACTTAAGGGTGATTTCAAAACAGTGTAAGTAAATGTTATTATAAAACTTGAACACTATCGACCTTGATGTGTATGTGTGTGTTTTACTGCCTGTCTGTCCAGGTGGGGGATATTGTTCGTGTGGCTAAGGATGAGACATTCCCAGCTGACCTGGCATTGCTGTCATCAGATCGTGCAGATGGCACCTGTCACATCACCACAGCCAGCCTCGATGGAGAAACCAACCTTAAGGTCTGTCTGTGTGTGTGTGTGTGTGTGTGTGTGTGTGTGTGTGTGTGTGTGTGTGTGTGTGTGTGTGTGTGTGTGTGTGTGTGTGTGTGTGTGTGTGTGTGTGTGTGTTTTTGGGAGTGTATTTGAGAATTTCTGTGGTGTGTCTGAGTTTCTGGCATAAAACTTTCTAACAACCTACTAGTGCTACTATTTGTGCTGCAAACAACCATTTGATTAAGTCAACAAGATAGCTGCTTGTCCACATCCAATCCTGCAATTCAAAACTGCAAACGAGTCCACTGTTCCACCTGCTCCCCCATGCCATGTAAACAAGTTACATTCATCAAAAAGTTTACATTTAGTCCTTGAGGTTTGATAAACATGTTGTGTGCATTTCCTTCAAAATAACACAATTACTGAATAGATTTTTAAATATTTTGTGGCCGTTCTTTTCATCACTGCCTTTGTTGATGTTTTGCAGAATTTTGTGTAAAACCAATAGTAGGACTTGAATCATGTTACTGACATGGTTGCAACCTCATGCTACTCATAAATGAGTTTTAGTGAGGCACACAGTCGCTCACCTGGTAGAGCAGGTGTTCCATGTACAAAGGCTGTGTACTTGCGCAGCAGCTGCATGTTCGAGTCTAACCATGGCCCAGTGCAACCCCCTCAAAAATATGAATTGTAGCACTCACCCTCCTAGGTTGTCTAAGGCTTTCTTATCGAATGGCATTCAGAAGAGCAGAGTGCATGGAAAATTAAAGCACATAGTGCAAACAGACTTTAGCAGAGGCCGGACAAAAGATAGCACAAACACTTCCACAAAACTTTCAGAAAATCCCTGTGCAGCATTATCCAAGTGTAATTTATTATATTCTATTTTCGACATTTTCTGAATTATCCTCTCATAAAGGAATTTGTTGTGTGCATGTTTTATTTATTTATTTTCATTGTCTTTCATTAAGAAGATAGAGATTAGTTGGCAGACCTGCGGCTGTCTGTCACATGAGAAACGCTAGCCTGTGGGTGTGCCAGGTATATGGAAAAAACAAAATTAAACGACTTAGATATGAAAATACAATTTGAGTGTTTTGTGCCTCTTATTTTTGCATTTATAAAGTCCTCTCCTTCCTTTTCCTTACCTTGCCTCGCTTTGCCTCACCTCACCTTGCTTAGCCATCCCTATCTTCACCTAGCCTAGCCTCACTTTGCGATGTTGGCCTGGGAATTTCTACTATATTGCTGTCAGCTGCAGCTGTTTGTAGCTATAGTACAGCGTGCATTGTAAAGTGATACCGCCATAGCACATCCATATATTTTCTATTTTTTCTTAGTGTAGCTACAGTTTGAAGGGATCAGGTTAGTCTGACCAAATATACATTATATGACAAGTTTTAAAAAATGAGCTCAGCTGTTTTGGACAGAGTCAGTATATTTGGTGTTACAGAAGGTCAGAGGGTTAGACAGTCAACCCAAATAGAGTTGGCATAGGGATTCATTCAAGGATGTTTTGTCTTCTTTTTTCTGCGCATTGTGCTTTAGGGGACGTTTTGGTCCACAGATTTGCTTTGGAGTGAGTGCTCTTGACTGTCACGCTACTCTTTGCAGCTGCAGACAAGCTGCAGCAGAACAGAGGGAGAGAGCTCGCACCATAAGGTGAAGCAGTGGTACATTTACAGCTCACAGCAAGTTAATACGATACAATCTCTGCATTTGTTGATATCTAGTGTCAAAAAAAAAATGTTTGCAAGATGTCGTTAGCGATTTTAGCTTGTTAACTATATCATGTGAATGCCGCTGTCACAATGAACGCCCCTCTGAGCCTGTTCAAACTTTAAAACTCCATCTGGAAAACAAAACAAATCTTCCAATATTCATATTGAACAGCCAAATCTGGTTCGACTGACATAATTCTGATACAGCCCTAGATTTTGTGGAGGTGAACACATACATAACACATTCACTGATGTTCTCTCTCCTTTATATGGCAGGGAAAGCTGTTGAGGCGTAGCCTCCTTGCAGGCAGAGCAGTCACAACTGACCAAACCAGTTATTTTATGAATATAAGGCTTTTTGTTTAAAGTGTAGATCTCCAGTATTTGTTCACGTGTTTGCACTGTCTAAGAAACAATGTTTCTCTTTCATCAGGATTTAACTGTATTTCTGTGTTGTGTATGTTTTGTAGACTCATTACTCTGTGGCGGAGACAGCAGTGTGTCAGTCGGTGAACCAACTGGAAGCCCTGCAGGCTGTGGTGGAGTGCCAACAACCAGAACCTGACTTGTACAGGTAATCTTCATCTGTGTGTATGCACTCCAGAAGTCATAAAGCACATATTGGAAATGAAGATTCTGCCTTTTGACTCATAATTTTGCCAGATTTTTTTTGTTTTTGTTTTTCTTATTTTTATTCTAGCTTTTTATATTGTATTGCATAACAATAACACTGTAACACTGTAGATATAGATGAGTCTTTTCACTCACTCTATTTGGGCATCCCCAAAGACTCATGGAAGTCTCCAAAACCCATTTTAAAAGCCACCATGATAATAAATTGTAGAAATGCCCTCCCCACAAGATGAGGTGAGATGGCTTAATCGCCTCTTCAACAACTGCTCTTCCTCTTGTCTGTCTCAGCTGGCTAGTTTAGGATCGATCAGTGTATTTTTAGATCAAGCAGTTTTTCTCTCGGTGGCAATTTGCTCACTTCCCCCTCTTTTGGTTGCTGTCTCTCTCTTTCTCAACACTCACTGCGTTAGAACTGCACTTAAGGATGTAGCCAACGATTTTAATCAATGTACTTAATGTCAAATTCAACGATTATCTCCTCATGGCCCACTAGCTTTCCGTTCTGTGTGTTTGAGTTGAAAAAAAATCCAGTGTTCATACACAGTCCTGGCTCTGTAAGAGGGAAACCAGCAAAAACGCGTGGACTGAGCCACACTATGCTGGTTACTAAGTTGATACCAGTACCGAAAGCTGCTCTGTGATCTGATTTCTGCAACATAACATTGACCAGAAACTTGGTTTCTTTAATCAAGATAAAGGCTCTGACAACACCAACGCGATGGTCAGCTGTCAGCTAATGTCGGGCCGTCAGTAAGTATCTGTCGCCCTGGACGCTGTGGCATGTAATTGGTCCTTGTCGGCCGTAGTAGGCGCTGGCTTTCCATTTATTCAGCAGGATGAATTGGTGATAGTGGAGCCCTTTGGTGAATGAAATTACTCTGATTGGCAGTTAAGCACAGCGCACAAGAGAGAAATAGAAATGAGGACAGCAAACAGCTAAAGTCAAGAGGAATTGAAGTCAAAACCAACTTCTTGTATAAGGTCAGGTAATTTTTTTAGCCATTGGGCTCTTTAGCAGAAATGTTTCCTGATGGTTTGTATAATTGCTCACTGGCACACAGTAAATATGCTTTGTTTCTTCAGTATTGGATTGCATTGTCAGTGTGCCAACTGGCTAAATAGCGTCAAAAAAGTCTTCCGGTTTCCCTTTTTGAATGATAATTACAGACCGCTGTCTGCTGATATAGAGGGGTATTTCCTTTCATATTGTTAGCTGTCGGCTGTAATCTTTGCAGTGTGTTCATGTGCAACTTTTTGGCTGAGACACAGGCAAGGTGAGGTGATGCAGCAGGGCATTTTCATATCCGCTAGTTCACTGATTTCGGTTTGTTGTGTCTGGACCTTAAGGGATTAAGACCTTGTTAGAATTCCGTTGGAGGGAACTGACAGTATCACTATCATTAAATGGATGCAAATTATCCAGGATTCAAGTCCAACTGAAGCTAAAATTTGTAGTTCTATAAATCTCAGTTTCCCTCTTTTTTTTAACGTTTAGAGACATTCTCATGGTTTAAGAAAAACTGTTCACTGTAGAGTGAATTCTCTAAGTGCTCCGTTAGTCCAAATGCTGCAGAGAAAACCCAGCCAGGCTGCTAGAGGCATCAGTCTAGTACATGTAAAATATGTCAGAGCATCAGGGAGAAATACAATTACTAACCAGCAATATATAAAAAATCACGTTATTAAAATGCATGTACAAGCCTTTATCAGATCTCCTGCATTTACATGATTTCTTCCAGTAGCCTTGTTTCCTTTGTGCATGTGAATGTAGTCACTGTCTCTCTCACACCACTCAACTAAAACGCCTTTGCTGTCTTCCAGGTTTGTCGGCCGTATTACGGTGACTCAACATGGAGAGGAGATAGTCAGGTGAGACCAGATTTATCTAGCTGTTTTGGCTGATAATTAGAGAAATAATATGGACACAGGGCCTTTTGATTAGCATACTGGTGCCAGTGTTACACAATTTAGTTTTAGCAGTGGACTAATATTTCATGAGCAGACAAAAATGTGAAAAAAAAAAAAAAAATGATTTATCACATCAACTGAAAATGTGTGAGCCTCATCTATTGTTGTTGTTTTATTTCAGTATCATGCTCCTATTGTGTCTTGTTTGTGCTGAAGTCCTGTCGCAGCATCTATCCCTCTCTATCTCTGTTTTTGTTTGCTTTTGTTTCAGACCGCTGGGCCCGGAGAATTTGCTGCTGCGAGGAGCCAGGTTGAAAAATACCAAAGAGATTTTTGGTGAGTCAATACAGTTAGAATCAAAGGAAAAGATCCTGCAAAAGCAGAACCTCCACCTGAGAGGGAAGCAGCTAGGGGGTAAATGATTTCTTACAGTGGGAAGTTTCCAGTTGAATTGAGGGAGAAAAAAATATAGCTGCTCAAGAATAGCTTGCCTCTAAAATCCTTCTGGTGGATATTGGAAGCATGATAGAGAGGTGACACAGCTACATCGCAGCTTTGACAAAAAAAGCCAAGCTCAGTGGACATTACTTGTAGGGCAGGCCACTCATTTACATATATTTGAGGTCTGATTATATTAATCAAAGTCTTTGTCACAGAAACAGAATGAATAGAAAGGCATCAAACTATTTGCACTAGTTGCAAAGAAAATTGAGATTGTATTTAGTTGTTATGGTAACAACACACCTCAGTGAGGCTGTAAAGTGTGTCACGCTCACTAGATTGAGAACGCCGATTTGGCCTCTTTTACTGCTGTTTTCCTTATTAAACGGAAAAATACAGCTGAACTCCAATCCAAGTTTCTCTTTTTCACTGAACTAAGATTAGCATTATCTTAAACTCACCAAAACAGTTATAGTCAACGTTAGTCTTTCCACTGTTCCAACAATAACTAACTGGTTTGGTTGAAATAAGCCCTGTATTCACAGAATTAGATGTGAAAAAATGCTAGATCTACAAGCTGTTTATTCTGGCTGTTTCTTTTTGCCTCTCAGCTGTCAGCTGGGCAGCGGCTCTCACTTGTTCTTGAAAGGCAGCTACAGTACATCATGTTTCACCAAAGATGCAACAATGGCAACAAAAGAAACAGGAAAATACAGTAATATTTTTAACAAATTGCTTATTTTCAACTTTACTATTCCACTATTACTATTTAGTCATTAGTGCAATACCTCACTTTGCGTGAGGTTTTCACTTTATGTTGATTTGTTTATAAGAATGTTTATACAGAAGTTAGCCCGTGACAACAATTGCTATAGCAACACTACACATAGAAATGGCAGCCACTCTGACCATTCTGCTATATGATTTAAATGGAAATGTCCGTTCAGCTCTCCTTCTTTTTCTATGATCTGTGTATACTGATGTAATTGGTTAGGTTGGAGAACCATATGCCAATAAACTACCATGCAGACATGGATAATTTCGGTGTCTCATGTCCTCATGACTTCGAGCATAAATTGAATAGCAGTCTAATGATCTGACATCCCATAAGCCTTGTGTAAATACTTTGTGTTGTTGCAGGTGTGGCAGTTTACACAGGGATGGAGTCCAAGATGGCCCTCAACTATAAGTGCAAGTCCCAGAAACGCTCTGCAGTAGAGAAGTGAGCACTTTCTGTTGTCTCTCAGACTAAGCAATAATATTGAAGTTTTAGGATGTGCTTAATTTAACACTCACCTGTAAATATTTTCTTGTGTTAGGTCGATGAATACCTTCCTAATCATCTACCTGGGCATCTTGCTGTTTGAGGCCGTCCTCAGCACCATCCTGAAGTACGCCTGGCAGGCTGAGGACAAATGGGACGAGCCTTTCTACAACCAAAAGACAGAACAAGAGAGAAACAGCAGTCCAGTAAGTCTTGTTTGTATTAGGCATCAGAAGAATGCATTCCTATTGATTTTTCTTTTGTACGTAGTGGAGACTCAGCCCCAGAGAGAAGATGAGTTGAGATGTTAGTCAACATTCCACTTCCTTCTCTCTCTCTTTTTTTACTCCACTTAAGTCTCCATATGAAATTATGATGGGCTTTTTCTCTCTACTCTGCCATTATAAATTAATAGAGAGAGTATGTGAAAATATTAAGATAAGGTCATCCTAGAATCCACATGTACACACATACACACACAGAGTCCCAGAGAGGTGCTGGTAGGGCAGTTTTAGTGTCTTTAGATTTAGTGACAAGACTTAAGAGAGGAAGTGCTTTGCATAGGGACAGTCTGCCAGCCTATCAGCCCACCTGCCAACACTAATCAGTCAGAGAGAACAGCAGCCTCTATGTATCAAGACAGGGGGGTGGGGGGGATCATAGTCCAGTACACTTGTTTTCTTTCTTTCTCCCTGGAGACAGAACGAAATAGCAGCAACAAAATAATGGCTGTGGTTTTACATTTAGTATAACAGGTGCTCCAGAAACCCCTTGACCCCATTCAGTGTATCCCCTACACTAATGATTGTTTGTTTTTCTATCACAGCCATCTCCTCTCTCCAGGGAATAACTCTTACAAAAGCCTGACAATTGTCTCAAATTGAGGCCTCAACATTACAATATCCAAGTCCAAAAAGGATAACTACAAAAACATTGTACTTGTATTATTTAGTGACTATAACTGTAACTATAATATTTGGTTGTGTGTAATGTATGTTCCTACACATTAGAGAATAGCAAATTTCTTTTTTTTCTGTATTTTGTTTAGTAAGATTGTCACAGCTCAATTCCAAGTCTAACATGTCATAAATGTAGCTTTTGTATTGCTGCTGATACTTTGTTTCTCAGATTGTGGTCCTCCCTCACTCTCCTTTCCTGACACATAAAGTAATTATCTCTGTAATGTGAATAAATTACCCTGCCTACTTTGATTCACGAGGATCAGTGCTGATGCACCATCACTCTGTGTGGCTAAGATGTGTATTCATCAAATATATTTTGCAATTTTTATCTTTTCATCCACTTACAAAATTACGTTGCGCAGTGCATTACAACATTGCCAAGAACATTTTTGTATTTTTCTTGTCAGATGAACCATGGCTGATGTTAGCTGAGATTAAATAACAAAAATGATTTGTTATCTTAAACGGATCAAACGACAACATCTTTACTTATAATGATTTTGAAGCATTTTTAGGTCTTTAAGGACTTCCCATTTTTCCTGTTTTCTAACTATAATCCGCTTCAGTTTTTGTCAGTTCTCTTTCACCCACTCTCCATTTTTCTTCCGGTTAAAGTTCAAACTGTTTACATTTGTTTTTCTGTTTTCTTGTGTCTCAGTCTTATTAAATTTACTCTCATCTGTCTTCAGATCTTAAAGTTCATCTCAGACTTCTTGGCGTTTCTGGTCCTTTATAACTTCATCATCCCCATCTCGCTGTATGTCACCGTGGAGATGCAGAAGTTCCTTGGCTCCTTTTTCATTGGCTGGGATTTAGACCTTTACCATGAGGAGAGCGACCAGAAAGCTCAAGTCAACACCTCTGACCTCAACGAGGAGCTTGGACAGGTATGGAATAGAAGTGCAGGCACCCATTCGTACATGCAGCAAGGGAGTAAAGACACATATACATAAACTCACATATGCATAAACTGAACACAGGAATATCTGTATGTGTTTGTATTTAAGTGCATGTCCTACTAATCAAATTACATTCTTACAGGATGAAAGAGAACTTGAACTCTGCCTCACCTTAAGAACTAGACTGCATAATATTCAACTTCTGTGTGCATCTGTGTGTTTCTGTTCCCCAGGTGGAGTATGTGTTTACAGATAAGACGGGTACGCTAACGGAAAACGAGATGCAGTTCCGTGAGTGTTCAATTAACGGAACCAAGTACCGGGAAGTTAACGGCAAACTGGTACCAGAGGGAATGACTGAAGATTCTCCAGATGGTTCTACGCCTCACCTGGTAACTCGCATATTTACTCATTACAATTATTTTCTTTTGGCAGACACATAAAGCCTCTGCTACAGTATGATGTTCCTCTTTACAAATTAAGTACAAATGAAGAGACTCTGAATCATATCTCATTTATGTTTACAGTGGCATACAGTGTGTCACAGAATAAACTTGATGGCGTTTCTTCCTCTCTCATACCTCCATGTTGTCTCTCCATACAGATTGGTGAGGAATTGTTATTTCTTAAGGCGGTGTCGTTGTGTCACACGGTTCAGATCAGCTACGACCAGCCAGACTGCCTGGTTGGGGGTGGAGACCCATTCTCCCATGTCAACGGTTTCTCTTCCAATCACATGGAATATTACGCCTCTTCCCCGGACGAGAAAGCTTTAGTAGAGGCAGCAAAGAGGTACAGTTACATTTACATTTGAGCTTCTCTGCTTCTTTACATTGAGTGCATCAGTTGAAGAACCAGCAAAGCTAGCTGATTCACGCAGTGTTACTCTCGCCTTTATCTCCGCTGTTTCCACCAACCGTCACCACTAAAGCAAATTTGAAACATGCTTCACACAATTAGGAGCACCTTTGTGACCAACTGAAAACACAGATATTAGCAACAGCTATGTTTCTTTGGTTGAAGTACTGGGTTTTTGTATTGTTTGGCCACAGTTGATTTTTAAGCCTGAATTGTGACTGCACTTGTTTGTAAGAATGGCGCAGATTGTTTTGAATTGTTGGAGATTTAAGGACTTGAATCTGTTGTTGTATCCAGTGGTGACAGCCACTGTTTTTTTCTATGACTAAAAGCAAGTTTGGAATTTCACCTGTGGCTTGAACAAGTCACCAGCTGAAATCTGATGGAAACCTCGAAATAAAGTTGTCAGTGAAAGCTGAGTGTCTTGTTGTGTCACACTTCCATATGAGCTTGTGGTTTCAGAGTAGCTTGTCAGAGTAGATGGGTGTGTCATTGTTACAACTCAGGAAATGTACTCATCTGCGTGTCCAATGTTGAAGAGGAAATGTTGAGAAGAAACCGAAACGTTTCAGAGCTGTGAGTTCAGTGTGATGTCCAGAGTCTGTTCAGGCTACTATAGATTTAAGAGAAGAGTTTGGGCTTTAGTTTAGCCAAAAAGCACTGGATAATATCTCTTGATCATTGCACCAGTATGTGTCAGTTGCTAAGGGATTTTGAAATACTTGTGCAGGTTGCCCACAGGCCAAATAAAAGTGGCACTTAATCATTTGTTGTTCATTTTTATTGTCACTGAAATTTAGAGCAGGCAACACTTTAATGTCCCAGGAGTGGTAGAAAACACTCCAGACGTCTGTGTGGAAAATGGTTCAGAAGGGAGAAAAACATTAATAGAATTTAACCACGTTGTACTATAGCAGTTTGATAGCTGCAACACCCCTCCAGCACTACAAGAAACAATGGAGAACTGACGATAAAGAAATGTGGTTGTAGCACCCAACTAAACTGTTAGACTTTGTTGTTTTACAAAACTTCCAGGATTCATGGTGCATGGAGCCACTGATCCTGGCAAGTGTAGTTTTCATACCATCAAATTAAATTATGTCTGGAAGTAAGGGGCTGCACCCATGACCCAGTGCCTTCATGCGCTAATGAGCTACAGACAGTGTATCTGTGTTGATTTAAACTGAAAGGAGACACTGTTGGAACCATAACCTCAATAATCACTCATAAATAGAGCACTCTGTTAACGTCACCACACCATTAAACTGAAATGTGACGCCATTGGTCAGAGTACACAAAAGATAGTAGGGATTTTTTAGCTTGGCACCAAATTCTGGTGTTCAAAAATAATAATAATAATAATAATAATAATCAAAAAGTGCTGAGTCATTTCTCAACAAGATCTTATTACCTTGTTTGGAGTCATGTGTTTGTTCACCTGCATTTCACTTGCTTGTCCCACATAATTAACACCTGCCATAAATTGTAAACACCATCCCTACATGACCCCGAGGAAGATAAATAGCTGAATGACTGAATGAATGCATGATTGAGGGCCCTATTTTCATGGCCGCCCAACCGCCAGCACAATCTGTACTCCCACGGTTTGATATTTTCCTGACCTTGATATTCACTTTGCATGTACAGGCACAAGGAGGGGTGCAAACAGAGAAATTGGGCAGTGCAAAGCTAGTTGTTGTTGTTTTTTGTGAAAATTGCACTGAAAATAGACATTTCAGAATGGTCAATGGATATTAAACAGCTTGCATTTATATAAAGCCTTCCTAGCCTACCGGTCAAAGCGCTTCACAATTTGTCTGTCATTCAACTATTCAAACAAACATTCATACACACATGTAGGGTTCTGGCCTTTCCATCAGAGGCAGCTTGGGGTTCAGGGTCTCGCTCAAGGACACTTTGGCATACAAACAGGAGGAGGCTGGAGGTTGAGTTGCCAACATTGTGAATTAAAGATGACCCACTCTACATCCTGAGGCATAGCTGCCTCACGGTGCTTTCACTTAACTGCCAATCCGGTAATTTATTTTTTCCAAGAACAAAATAAATACCGATTATAAGTGATCATTCTCCAATCAGTAGATGAAGTATATTGGCATCAAAAATGAACATTTAATGTGGTCAAAGTGGGCGTGTTGGTGTAGCAGTCTGCATTCATCTTGAAATTAATGAGTAATTCTCATAGTATGTTGTTCACAGCTGTTTTATATTGTGTGAAAAATTCAGTTAACAATGTTATGATGCAGCCATCTATACCACGAAAAGCAGTGGATGTAGAACTGAAATAACATTGCATGAATGCAATCTAAAAATGGTTTAATTTTTTTTTTTTTTTTATTAAATATTTGTATCTTCATGGTAGAAGTGGAATAAAAACCACACTATTTGCCTATGGCAGCAAATTCTTTGCCCTGCGTATGTCGCGCCACTCTGCACCATCTACACTGCAGTATCATTTCCTGAAAACCATCTTTCCAGTTGCTGAGCTGCTCTTGTCATGTTTTATGTGATAGGCACTGCTATTTCATAGCAATAAGACCAGTGATGTGACTGGTTGATTGTACCACCTCATCCAGACCATTTGCGCTGCTGCACATACTTGAACAAAGGGAGCAGGTGCACTTGGAGACTGTCACACTGAACACCCACGACTTACCACTTTTTACTTGTCATTAAAATTGGGCCCTGAATAGCTTGAGAAGAATACTGTTGCTAAAAGTTACATTTTTGTATCTTTTAAAAGCCCAATTACCTTCAAAAAACTCCCAAACTCCATTTTTTGTCACCCAGCATGTAGAAGTCAAAATGTCCATTCTCCAAAGAACTCTAGCTTTAACTTCTCTCCTTTTGTTCTCTCAGGATCGGAGTGGCCTTCACATGCAGCAGTGGAGATACCATGGAAATCAAAACATTTGGCAAGGCAGAAAAGTACGTCTAACCTTTTTAATCTCTGAAATGATAGCATGCCATTTAGACTGCAGGCAGAAAAATGGCAGTGTGAGCTGTCTATAAAAAATTGAATCATCACATCAGTCTTGTGAGTGTCTCTCTTTGCTCTCTCAGATATAAACTGCTCCATGTGTTAGAGTTTGATGCTGACCGCAGAAGGATGAGCGTCATACTGCAGACTCCCTCAGGTAACTCCACGTTAAACCACACAGTATATTAGCATTATTGACAAAATATTGCTTGCAGCAACTAACAATGGACGCTTGACAAAAGGCAAATTGATCATATGGTCAAACAGAAGACTGGAGAGATATCACTCCTTCCATACTATTACCACCTTGCTTTTTCGATTTTCCCCCAAAATATTTCCAAAGCATTACTAATATTTTATTTTTACTATACCTAATAGTGTTCATTATTAAGGTTATTTTGTTACTATTTTAGTTATTTTATTGTTTAATTTCACTCTAGTTTTGTATTGTTTTGTTTTCCTTTGCACAAACATGCAATCAGAAACATAAACATGGGTGCCATATTTGAAGAAAAAAAAATCCCAAATTTACCGGCTTTTGCAAGATAAAATTATTAGTTTATTTGGACTATTATTTTACCTTGTTCCCCTTTTTGTTGTTGTTTTTAGTGTTCAGTATGTGCTATACATGTGTATAATGTTAAATTCATTATGTCACCTTCTTAAAAAAGACTGAAGATAAAAAATGTGAACATTGTTAAAATGTGAAATTATTAAAGTTAATGAAACAAGAAAATGTGAAAATGAAATTGAAAATGTACTCAAATGGCTTGAGAGCTATTAGATAAATATGCTATGGTTTTTATTTTGTGTACCAGTGTACACTTGAATAGTATTTTCATAGTATTTTTAACAAGGTATCATTTTCTTTTCTGTATGTTTACCAATGCTTTTTTCTTGCTGTTTGGACTTTGAAGGAGGCCAAGTACTGTTCACTAAGGGTGCCGAGTCGGCCATCTTGCCTTTCACTACCAGTGGTGAGATAGAAAAGACGAGGTTGCACGTTGACGAGTTCGCTTTGGTAAGAAATGCTTCTTTTTTCCATAGCATTATTGAAGTGTGTATTTTTTCAGTTGTGTCTCCACATCTTGCACTGTTACCACTATATTATTTATCTGTTTGGTTTGTAGTAGTCGGCAAAATCCCATCACATTTTTTGCAAAAAAATATTCTCTGAATTTGTAGATTATTTGGACACAATGTACATGCTTATATGTTTGCTACACTTGATCAACATGCATCTTATTATTTTTGATTAAATGTACTTCATTTTGTGGTGAGTCATCTTCCCGTGACGCAGTCTGTTGAGATAAAATGACTATTAATATTCATATTTTCCCAAGATAAAGGAGGGTCGACAAGAACATATTTGCGGCACAGTAAATTAACGTTATATACCTCACTTGCATCACAGAATTTCTTCACAGAAAAATTCCTCTTTTTATTGCAACCTTCAAGTGTCTGACTCTGAAATACCGCTTGATCCATATGTTCAGGATTGCGTGTCTCTTTTTGCGTAGGCCTGGCATTTCCCAGCATTGAAGTGATTACTTTTGGCTCTGTTGCTCTGTGTTCCCATTAGACTGTAAATTCTTCACCACAACACTCACACAAATACACACAAACACACACACATATCCGGCCCCCACATCATGTCATCGTACGTCAGTACCCAGGAGTCAGTGCTCTGGACTGGGTTGATTTGTGGTCGTCTGCCCCTCAGGCTGGTTCCGTGATTTAAAGCCAAGCTTTTATAATTTGTTTTTCTGTTCTTTCTTTTTCTGCTTCCTTTCGTCTCTCTCTTCTTCTCCTATCCTCATCTTCTTGACTTACACACATTTCCTCTCTACACAAACTTGTTCTTTCATTTTTGCATTTATTATTTTCATATTCCTCTTCCTTTCTTCATGTTCTCCTCTCATCTTTCCATTTCATATTTCTCATATTCTGACTTGTGTCCCCTGTTTTTCTCAACCCATCACCCACCCTCCCTCTGCAACTGTAGAAAGGTTTGCGAACCTTGGTTGTAGCGTGTCGCCACTTCAGCCCGGAGGAGTACATTGATGTGGACAGGCGTCTGAATGCTGCCCGCACCGCGCTGCAGCAGAGGGAGGAGAGACTACAGGAGGCCTTCAGCTACATTGAGAGAGACCTGCATCTGCTGGGAGCAACGGGGGTTGAGGACAAGTATGAAGTCTTACAAATGCATTTGAATATATTGGTGTTGTCCGTACTGAAAACCAGTTCTCATCCCTTATGCATATTCCCATGAAGTTAAAGTCTGTGACTTCAAGTAAAAATCTTATCAGTTTATCAGTACATTCCATACAGAAAGCTGCAGCACAAGGTAGTGCTGGCCATGTTTAGGTTAGCCTCTATCCTCGCTTCTAATATGGCTGTGTATGTGCAATGCATCTTAACTGATGCAAACAGTAGGAAGAAGTTGATTCTGAATCAAAATTTGCTGGCTTTTGAGTACAGTATGGTTACTGGCATTAAAGGAAAGCCACTGAGGGGGATCATCCAAGAGCCACTCCAACTGCCCAATTACAGAGACATTTAGCATCCAGCATAAGGTAGATTATTCAACATGCACGTTTTTAATCATGTGGTGCCGCTGGCAGTTAGTAAATAACATATAGTTACTGTTTGGATAAACATATGTTTTATTTATGCATGGTTAGCTTTCACAACAATCTTTTTAATGTGTCTCTCTCTGGATGCCAGTGGCATGGCCGTATGGATAGCAATGTTGGTCTGAAGGTCGGTCAGTTCACCACTTTGTATCAGACTGAAATATCTCAACAACTATTGGAGGGACAGTCATGGTCCCAAGAGGACTAGCTTAGTGACTTTGTTGATGTCCTGACTTTTAAGCTAACACCACCAGCACATTGACGTTTTTTGTGAAATGTCTGAAAAGTTATTGGATAAAATCTTAATGACTTGTGATTCTCTGTCTTTTGATGTAGTTAGAAAATGTAATGTGTCCAATACTTGGGCTTTTGACCAGACCTGCAAAACTAATGACTTATGTTTCCATTAGCTTCAGCTGTGTTTTGTCTGTAGTGCTAATTAGCAAAACTTAGCCTGCTAACATGCCAAACCAAGATGGGTAAAATGGGGAACATACCTGCTAAACATTTGTATGTTTCTATTGTCATTGTGAGCATGTTAGCATTCTGACATTAGCGTTTAGTTTATAGCATCGCTGTGACTATGTGAAGCCTCACAGTGCCACTAACAGAGCTGTGGACTCAAAGTGCTGTGAAATGTTCGATTAGTAGAAAATCTGCTTTTTCAGTCATACCCACAGTAAAGATGTGAGCCGCTCAAAGCTAGAGAAGAAAAGATTAGATAACCAAACCAGTGATTCCCACAGAATTAGAATCCATGTGTGGCACTGTTGAAATCTTGGTGTTTACAATAAGTTTACTTTTAGACCCAACACAATGAATGATTAAGTCTCAACTATGACTGGCAGCCTACTGCTCCTTCTGTGCCCAGAGAACACACTCCGCTTCGAGAGTGTGGTGCAGTGAATAACTGAACTGTATAAATATTCTAATAGCGCTCTCAAAGAATGGCCCAAATCCAAAATAGGAAATCAACACATATGGATATGTTTGAATCATGGTGGGCACAAATGAAAGTGGGAGAAATCTTGCAAACTAAACATGATTATTTTTACAGGAAATAACCCTTAAAGCTGTGTGGATTAAAAATAGTTTGACATAAGAGAAAAAACTAGGGCATCATAAAACGGTATGAAACATATGGCCAGGAACAGACAGACAGACACAGTGGGTGGGAGAATCTTCAACAAACAAACAATATATAGTCAGCAGGGAGAAAGAGACGTCACCTCACTCAGCCTCTCTGGAAATTAATGCTGATATGTTTGCATCCGCTCACCATCTGCTCCTCACATAAGCCTCTAGCTTCTCCCTCTCCATTTATCTCTTTTCTCTCTCGTGTTTCTTTCTGCTGCTCTGTTTATGTATCTGGAATGAATTCCTCCTCAGGCACACATGGTCACAATCAAAGGATCTCCTCTATTATGGAAGACTAGAGTAGAATTTCTCTGTTTTGAGCCTAATATGAATAGTTTAATGCTGACATGCATGGTAATGTTAGATCCTGTTTTTTGTCTTTTAACCTCACTCCAAATATTAACTGCGGTTTGAAATAAGATAAATATTCTTTGAAAAATTCGGTGCTGCCCAGTCAGTTTTCACCCTCCTCCTCTCATCAGACATGGAAAACCTACCACGGATCCTAAGAGCCTTTATATCTTGTGTTGCTGTTGAAGAAGTCAGCTCAAACTATGACCTCCTATGACTTTATTCTATACTATAACTATATGCGATTTTTTGTTGCCTTGTATGTTTTAAAACAGATTTTTTTCATATTTAAAGACTTTAAGTGCTCAATAAAAGGAGCTGTAGAAAATGAAGAGGTCTTGACAATCCCCAAATTGGTGTATTGAATTATGGGCACTGTAGTTTTCTAACAGGCCTCTGTGGTTTGACCACATTACAACCACAGCAATGAAACGACAGGATGAAATGCCAGCTCAATTCATCACCTCATCCACAACAAGTCTAAAACAAAATTCTCTATCGGTTTATGTTACATGGGGAGTGTGCTAATGTGATTACAGACACGGATCACAGGAAGCTTTGCATACACAGAACATGCAACACAAGTACTTGGTTTATACTCTTTCCCTCCTATGTCTCCTCAGACTCCAAGACAAAGTCCAGGAGACCATTGAAGCTCTGCGGCTGGCAGGGATCAAAGTATGGGTGCTGACAGGGGACAAACATGAGACGGCGGTCAGCGTCAGCCTGTCCTGTGGCCACTTCCACAGAACCATGAACATCCTGGAGCTTTTGCAGCAACATTCTGATAACGAGTGTGCTGAGCAGCTCCGCAGACTGGCCAGGAGGTGAGTGTGTTTGGGATTCTGTGTTTATTCTACTCTTGACTGTAGAATAAACACAGTGTGTCTTATTATGCATCTTGAAGCCTTGTATTCTGATAACACCGGTGCTCTTTAACTGTTAGTTCAGGAGTTAGGCTTTCATTGGATACCTTTCATGTGATTGGTGTCCCATCGTTACTGTCTGCATCAGTGTAAAATGTGTGCACATCAACTTGTTCTCATGTTTTTAGAGGGCCGTTTCTGGAAATAGAAAAGTTTCTCTATGAGAGAATTAAGAAATAGGACAGATGAAAATGCTACAGTTTCATACGATCTAGCATATAAATTGGAACAGGCTGACTTGCGTTGATTACTTTGATAAAAGTCATAGGCAGAAAGGAAGAGCCATTGCTACAGTGAACGTATAGTGGTTTTTGTTTATATGCTTGTTTCCAATATATTCTTAAGTCTAAAGCTAGACCTAAATATTTAAATTTCATATGTCGGTCTTAAAACATAAAAAGGTTGGGCAATGTCTACGAAAGTGGCATTTGACAATGTCCACAGTGATATATTGTGGTGTACGATGGCATCATTGTTGGGAGGTAATCAACTACGTGAAGCTGCCCAGCAAACCAGCAGCCTTGTGCATTCTAAGGGTACGAGGGTACAAGGGTAGAAACACAAGAACTCCCACGTGTGTGAGTGTGTTTGAGAGAGAGTGAGAGAGAGTGACAGAGAGCGGTGAGGAAAAGGTGGATTGTAGCACATGTAGCACATTTCTATCAGTTTTTAATAACTTACTGTGGGGATGCTGCTATGTCATCTTTTAACCTGTCCACCAGAACCCATCATATATACCAGTGAATTTAAAAAGCAGAAAAATGGTAGAAAAAATGGTAGACAGCTCAACGGATATGAGTCAGTATTGATCGGTAATGGTGGCAAATCTTCATGATGGGGTGACAGACTTGTTTGCAATAAAAGGTACTACTTCACCCATCTGGCAGCTCAGAATTCATATGGTACATAAATCAGAATTGTTAGTTTTTAAGCGTGGAATTAATGTCATTAGCGCATTGGGTTCAGCAGCTGATGACTGACTTCCATCAGCCCAACCCTACATCATATTGCATCAGCAAAAAAAGCTGAGGTTGTGACAGTTCCTAAGTGATTCATTTAAAATACAGACTCGCTATATAAGAGGATAATGTGTCTGTGACAAATGGATGCTTAACAAAACATCTGTGTAACAAGATTATGTATAGGTGAATGGACTAACAGTAGAATCTAATATGGCATCAAATTGTAGTTGTTGCTTGCAGTCCTGAGCAATAAAGTGAAGTTGTGGTAAGATGGTCACATAAGATATTGTCTTACATTGTGGATATTGTGATATTGTAAGTGTTATCCTTTTCCTGGTTTTACAGGCTACATTACAGTAAATAGTTGTAATTATGTAATGAAACTAACCAGACTGCTATAGCTGTTCTAGTATTTGTCTTTACCCACCTTGGTCATACATCCACATAACTGATGATTATTAACAAAAAATCTGATTGTTTAAATATTTTGTGAAAGCATCAACAGTCATTCCTACAACGTCATCACAACCCCCCCCCCCCCCGTTCCTCTCTTAAACCATCTCCTCTTATATTCTGCTCATTCCTAACTTTTTTCTCTTTTCCATTGTTTTTTTTCCCAGGATAAAGGAGGACCATGTCATACAGCACGGGTTAGTCGTAGATGGAGCCAGTCTGTCTTTAGCGTTGCGGGAACACGAGAAGCTCTTCATGGAAGTGTGTAAAAACTGTTCAGCCGTGCTGTGCTGCCGCATGGCCCCGTTGCAGAAAGCTAAGGTACCAGGCCTCTGCCACACACACAAACACACACACACCAGCCAAATATGTTACCCTCATGCCAAAATGTCAATGTTACTTTATTCTTTCCAGGTGGTGCGTCTTTTAAAAACCTCTCCCGAGAAACCCATCACCCTCGCTATTGGGGATGGAGCTAATGATGTCAGTATGATACAGGAAGCTCATGTGGGCATAGGTAACACCCATCTCTCTCACACACACACACAAAATATCTGCAGTGTGTTGTTTTTGCAGTATGTCCTCAAATATATGTATGTGTGCTTGTATCCAGGTATCATGGGGAAGGAGGGTCGTCAGGCCGTGAGAAACAGTGACTATGCAATCGCCAGGTTTAAGTTCCTGGCTAAACTTCTGCTGGTCCACGGTCACTTCTACTACATTCGAATAGCTACGCTTGTACAGTACTTTTTCTACAAGGTAAGGAACTCTGCTTTTAAGAATATCCATGATAATTTAGTAATTTGAGAAGTGCTATATCAATAAAAAATGTGTAGCATTTTCCAAAACACACTCAATTTAATGTCTCTAGTAAAAAAGGTCCTCAAGAGCTCAAAAAGACTGTGTTTGGCCATGTCTCCTTTCACTGCAATGTTTTTAATGTTTCGCTCCTATACTCTGTCTTTTCTAGAATGTGTGTTTTATCACGCCCCAGTTTTTATACCAGTTCTTCTGTCTGTTTTCACAACAAGTAAGTGTCTTATCTCTCCATCTCTCCACCCTCTCATGTGCCATTGCAGTTTTGTTTGTGGTTGTAATGTTGCACAGCCTCACATTGACTTCACTGAGTGCATTCTTAATTACACTGAAGGTTCTTTTCAGAATTGATCTTGGGATGAAACAGATTGATATCCAGTTAGTATTTTATTTTTTATTTGATATTTTTCATAGGTTTCAAAAGGCTGTGCAGGAGAGAGTAATTAAAAGTTGCTGCAACATTTAAACGGTGGATCTTATGTTTTGCGTATATTGTGTAGAGATATTTTAACATGTCTCAAGTCAGGTTAGGTTTTTTTGTTTTGTTTTTTGTTTATTTGTTTTTGTGCAAGTGTGCCTTTTGTTTAAGTTTGGTTAGATAAATTACATATATCAGTTTCAGCTGATAGGTTGGTGTTAAGTGATATGGTGTCTCTGTCTATCGCAGACTCTGTACGACAGTGTTTATCTGACACTGTACAACATCTGCTTCACCTCGCTGCCGATCCTGGTGTACAGTCTGTTTGAACAGCTGGTCCATCCGCACGTACTGCAGAATAAACCTGGCCTGTACAGGTAAGTTTACATGGAATCTGTAGGTGTACACTAAATCTTAGCATTAACTGTTTGTGGAAAGCTACTTTTATCAGTTTTCTTTAAGTATTTAAAAAACTGCAATACATTTCTAAACAAAATAAAGAAACTTTAATGTGGTTAACCAAAGACAGCTAATAGGATTTTAAATTTTGGGGTTTTTTTTTAAGCAAGATCAAACAAAAATAGTTTCAGTTTGTTGTTTCTTTAATAGATTATTGGCAAAATTAAATTTTGTAATTTGTAGTTTATGTATTTAAGAAGGGACAATGTACATTCATCGACATTTAAACAAATGTAAATGCACCCAAGTTATCTGGGAAGCTAGTTTTCATTGCTAGTTCCTTGCCTGATGTGGCAAAAAAAGGCATCCTACATATATATATATATAATATATATATATATATATATATATATATATATATATATATATATATATATATATATATATATATATATATATATATATATATATATATATATATATATATATATATATATATATAATGTGGGGAAACAATATGTACAACGGTAAAGACAGACAACATTAAGATAAAAATAAAAGCAATCAATTGATCGTTACTGGAACTTCACAGCAACATATTTTTTGACAGCATTGCATAGCCTATCGATTGATAAATTAAATTTTAAATGTTTGATTAAATTCCAAGTCAACAAGTATTTGGTTGTCGTTTAGATATCATCCCTAGTTTGTTGGTAGCTGCATACTATTAGCGCCATAGTTCATTTAACATTTTTGTTGAATCAACCAGTACATTACCAGACATATTCATCACAGTAAAACATGACACAGTGCTTTGATAGTACTTTGAGTATATCCTCCAAAGATTTTTTTTTATCCTACAGGGACATTAGCAAGAACTCTCTGCTATCTTTCCGCACGTTCCTGTACTGGACTCTGTTGGGCTTCTGTCATGCTTTCGTCTTCTTCTTTGGATCCTACATACTGATGGGAGAAGACACCACACTTATGGGCAATGGACAGGTAAGTGCTTGATTGTGTGTGTGATGTGCTGTGTGTTTCATTCCGTAGAAAAGTTGTTGGCCGGCTGAGTGGATTTTCAAACCATATTAGGTAATGAATGATACGTTAGAAAGTAATGTGTGAATGTAATGATGAGTTGTCTTTTCTTATCCGTCTCTTCCTCATTCAGTCTTTTTGTTTAACGGCCTTTTACACAATCTGTTTGTCTCTATTACTGTGCCAGCATGTTTTTCATCCACTTGTTGATGAGTATATTGTGATAATTTTACCTTTTCTTCTTATCATTGTCTTCTGTGTCTCTGTTTCCTCAAATCCGTTTCCTTCTGCTTTCTCTGCTGCATATCTTTGCCATCTGTCTCTCTGTTTGAAGTTTGGTATTTCAGAAAGCACTTAGTCATTTTGTTCTCTCTCTTGCTTGTCTTTTTCTTCTGTATTTTGTTGATTTCTCCTTTTTTTCCTTCTGCCTTCACGCTGTGCATGTCTTCAGATCTTGCGAGCTAACAGGCAGCTGGTAAGAGTCTGCTCTACAGTTGAATGCATATCTCCTTGGGGGGTAAATGAGACGACTATCAGGATGATTCCTAAATATATTTTTGTCTTGCTAATGATGATTTAGAAAAAAAAAATCATACCTTTGTTCTGCAGTACGTTTACATGTTGGTTACATGTGAGTGCTACCCTGCACTACGCTGGATGACAAAACAGCACAGATTTTGTTAAACTCTTGAAATAAGCTGAATGATGGCAGTTGTATAACACGCATTGGCTCATTGATCACTGATGACTCTGGTAATTTTTTTTTTTTTTTATTCCTCCATTTTCTCTTAAAGCTATATGTGCTTTCAGTTCTCAGTTTCATGTCTTGTATTTGAATACAATATAAGTAACCCTCTGTAGAAAAATGCATTCATTCCAATTTAAATTTATTTTTCTGAAACACACTTATAGGCTTTAATATGCCTTAGAAAATCTAAATCCACCCATAGATTTATCATTGCCTGAAAACATATAGAGCACGGGCTTCAGATTGTATGCTCTATCTTGTGCTGTTACATACTTTGGATTTGTTGGATTTGAGAGAATTTGTTTTCCACCCCACTAACTCAAATATTTATATTAGAATAACAAGGGTCAGTCTGTACCTTGATTATGACAAATCTGGACAAGGTGCAAGGTTTATCAAAAGTGTCACCACTGCTGTCACTAGTGGGTTTTAAGGTGGTGATGGTAAAGGAGGCTACAGCTGATGATGGCCCATTTAAATAGATCATAAAAAGCTGGATGATTTTATCCACGACGTGGTTCCTCAGAGCAGAGGTTATAACTTCCTTTTATCATAAAAAACCCCTTCTTGTTTTGTATAGATATATACATATACTAGAACTTGAGTGATATTCCTATAAGAGGCCCAGCATTGTTGTTTGCTCCCCAAGTGTTTCTGTGGATACTTAGTCCTCTCACTATTAGTTTTGGAGTGTTCAGACTCCAGCAGGGTCCCGAATTGGCTTGCAACAAAACGATGCCTCCCACAGCTCTCAACACACAAGCAGAGCGATTCTCATAGCAAGCGGTGGCGCTACCAATGGCAGTCACACAGTCGGGGGGCGAGGCCTCATTTTAGGCATCGTATTGCCACTCAACTTGTTAACTGAGGCAGGGGTCTCTTTCTCTCTCCATTGCACAACTGAAGCAGAGTGCTGCTCCTCTTGTCTCACCTGACTCCTAAATTTCACTCAGAGTTGTGGTTTGATGGGAAAAATTTATGATTTTTTTTTTATGCAATGTAATCAGTCAATATTAGATACAGCAAGTGTGACAGGTGCTTGTGGTATCCATTATTCATTGCAGTGAAATGCCAAATAAACATCATAGATTTATTTGTGAAAGATCTGCAACCTGGAGCTAAAGTAATACTGCTGAGTCAAAGAGGAGTAGCGTTATATTTATGGGTTCATTCTTGACTGCAGGAATAGGACTTAGATTAAGTATCAAAGATACATGTAAACAAGTCGACCATACGATAATCTTACCATAATGCCATATTGTTAGTAACAGTGCTCATGCATGTAAGCGTAACCACTATTTCGCCATTTAACTGTCACAATGAAATACCGTCAACAGTTTAAGTCATTGTTTTATGTCTGTTTTATAGATGTTTGGGAACTGGACTTTTGGAACGTTGGTCTTTACTGTCATGGTCATCACTGTCACATTAAAGGTAAATTACACCTGATCTTTAATTTCTCACAATTGCATTAGTCAGTATAAGATCTGACATGATCAATTCATTTCACACATCTTTGAATGTATTTCTCTTTACATGTCAGCTTATACTCAGCTGTATAAGTTATATTCAGCTGTAAATACATATATTTTTCTTAAATGGTGATGGTTAATATTGGTCTAGGGAGGGCTTGGTTTGTATAGAAGGAGCATTTCAGAAACTGCATGTAAGCTATGTGGTCATCACAAAACAGTAAAAATCTAAACAGCCAAAGAAAAATCTGTGATTGATGAAACAACTAGTCTAGCATGTAGCACACTAAATACTTTACTTTGGGGTCAGTCAACTAAATTTAATGTAAAAAGCAATTGAATGTTCGGTTTAAAATCAGTTGTTGGAGAACATTTTTCCATAGAAAATCAATTTGTGAGTTTGTTTTTTCAGTCTGTGTGACCCCTCTTGGTCACAAATAGCCAAATGCAGTTTTAAAGGTCCAGTCTTTGGGATTTAGTGGCATCTAGTGTTGAGGTTGCAGATTGCAACCAACTGAAACATCTCCTGTGTGCCTAGCACGCAGGAGAAGTTTGGTGAGAAATGCTAAAACGCAAAAATACGGAAACACAAAAACATAAACAGCCCTATGTAGAGCAAGTGTTTGTTTGGGTGCGTTTTGGGCTATTGTAGAAACAACATAATGCACTCCATGGAGGAGGACCTGCTCTGTATGTAGATATAAACAGCTCATCCTAAGGTAACAAAAACACAATAGCTCATGGTTTCAGGTGATTGTAACTGATCAAAACACAGTTAAGAATAGTATATACTACTAGTGCCAACAAATCCCCCTGAATCCTACACACTGGACTTTTAAGGGGACTGTAACTGTGTGCATCAGCTGAGAGCTGTGTAGCATTTTCACATCCACAGGGACACACATGTATTACCACAGTCTCAATATAAAATACAGCATGTTGTGAAGTAATAAGATGATGTCAGTGGCCATTAAGAGGAACGTTTTTGTCAGGGATTTGCGGTCAAGGTCTTTTTCACTGCAGAGAGGCAGATTGCTGTGGTTTATTGATGTCCTATGTGTCCCCTGTCTCTGTGTTTTACACCTAGCTTTATTTCCTCCCCGTCGTGTGTGTGTGTGTGTGTGTGATAACAGCTTGCTTTAGAGACTCATTTCTGGACGTGGATGAACCATTTTGTGACGTGGGGTTCGATTGCCTTCTACTTCATCTTTTCTCTCTTCTATGGAGGCATCATCTGGTAAGAAGAGGTTCTTAGTTCTTGTAAGACGTTACTTTCACACTCGAAGAAAATGCTTTGCAACACGGTCTCTCTGCTCAAATGTTAGTCGCTCATAACATCTCATTAATAATCCCTACAAATACATACTGCAGAGTAAATTGCAGTGGTTTAACATAATAGATGTCTTGAAAGAAAAACAAAGTGAATTTCTAAGTGTTAAATTATTGCATTTACATTGTTCCAGAACCTTTCATGTTGGTAACAAGTGACTACTTTGATAGTTAATGATGGAAAATAGAAGTAAGTGGACAATAGTTTATATAATGGGATATGTGTACTGCTTTAAGCCTCTGAGCTTAAAATGCCTTGAAAAGGAAGACAAGACAGTATAATAATCTTTTGTAACATCTAAGGATAAATCCAACGAAAAAATGTCACCACTCTAAGAGATTGTCATATTATGTGCATCATACTCTGTATATTATATTCTTAGTATCCCCTGCATCCTAAAAAAGTCTTAAAAGGCATTCAGCTGTCTAGCTGTCCCTGTCCCCTGGACGACATGGTGAAGTTCGAATTGGCTATATCACCAAGATCTTGCAGCATGGAAAAGCTAGGAGGCTCTGTTTATTTTATGCAAAACGTTTTTCTAACTTAGCATGACGGTAAGGCAAGGCAGCGGAATCCCACAGGCAGAAGTATAAACACAAAATCACCATGACAACCTGCAAAAAAATGTATTTCCCAGTTCTGTTATACCCTCATCTCCAGCACAAGACAAAAAAACACATGTTTTGTGTTTCAGTGGACATTTGGGCAAAATTGTTTATAAACAAATTAAACTTTTTTTCCCCCTTTTTCCCAAGTCATGTATTTCAACTAATTTGAGTCATTGAAAAACTGGTCTTGAATTTCATTCCAAGTGCCATTTAAGAAGGCCTTTCAAGTCTTAAATCTAACTTGCTCTAATCTGGAGGAACCCTGATATGTACAAATTTTTCTCTGGCTCTTTGAAAACCTTTTTATAACAGAACTTGATAAAGGTATGTGCAGTGCACTTTTTGGGCTTTCAGTATTTCAATAATTTATTAGTTACTGTATTGTTAAATTAAGATTCAGTGAAATCGCATCAAGAAAAAAATCTAGCACAAGTTTCTTACTGAAATAGATTTAAGCTCTCCTTTACTTTAAACGACATCACTATTTTTCCCTTTCCTCTGAATTCCTGTTGTAGGGATTCACCTACAGTATGAGGGGTGTATAAATTATTCACATTATTAGCACATAATTAGCGCAATGCTGAGGCTCTGGATGAAACGGGCTGATTCACATCAGATTCAGCGATCTTTGCACTTAGCAGATAATCACAGAGGCTTTGTTAGAACGAGCAGTGATTATCTGGGAGTGTGTTTGATTGATCAGATGAGTCTTGAACACTTTACTCAATCCAGTCAACTCAAGAACCAGTGGGAGCCATCCCGATTAACACTGGGCTGTAATTGGTATTTGTGGCATTACATCTGTACAGGTTGTTAAATTCTGTGGCGCGTGGGAATATTTCAATATTTCTAAGAACATGACTGCAACCGCCAGTGAAAGGTGAATTTACTGTGAAGAGGCAAAGAGAGACAAGCCAGGCTGCTTGTTGCTTACTTATAAACTGCTGACAAGAAGCATTAAAACGGTTATCTGTTTCCTGTCTTCTGCAGTATGTAACCATTGTGTGCCTTCCTCTCCCCTCCAGGCCGTTCCTCCATACCCAGGACATGTACTTTGTATTTGTACAGCTGCTGTCCAGCGGTTCAGCGTGGTTTGCCATCATTATCATCGTCATAACTTGCCTCTTTCCTGATGTGGTGAAGAAGGTCTTCTACCGGCATCTGCAGCCCACCAGCACACAGAAGAATCAGGTAACATGGGGTACAGGGGGAGAAAGTCAAAGAAGACTTTTATATGTTGTTTTTAGGGCTGCACCTAACAATTATTTTTTTATCAATTAATCTATCGATTATTTTTTAAATTAATCTATCAATTATTTTTTTAATTGATCTAACTATTATTTTTTTATTACTGGATTAATATAACAACGATTTTACCGAAAATAAAATTTTAAAACTCGTCATGCACTGCAGGGCATTATTCCCCAATCTGTGTTTTACAGTCTGATATAAAGTCTCTTCAAAATAAAATTAATGCAAGAGCTTGTTCCACTCAAGTAAAAGGAATGTAGTGCATCTACATTGCACTACAATCAATCCAACAGCAAAATAAATAAAACAATGTTAAATACAAGACACTTTCTGGAGGAGTAACAAAACAGTTACTCTTTGTTACAGTAACAAACCTCAAATCTACCAGTCCAACAAAACATCTGACAGTAAAATTAGTGCAATTTGAGTAACACTATAACTTTTCTCTAACAGAAAAAAAACTAGTACATTCTTTCTGTATCAAAATAGTCCAGCCATAACTGGGCCTTAAGGCATACCGCTGCCTGCTGATATGAGTGCTGTATTTTCATATTTATAAGCACATATCCACTCATTTATGAAGTTATACAAGCTCCCGCACAGCTGACAACCCCGTCCTGTAAATGTTTCAAACTAAAATGCATTGTATCAGCAACTGATGGCATTCTGTCCACAGAGACACAGTCAGGTAGCTTTTGTTTTGAAAGGGAAGCAAGGAAGTTGAGGTAAAACAAACATCTTTGCATTTCCTCATCTCTGTGACAGGGAGAGACTTTAAACTGCAATATGAATTGGTATAGAGTTAACAAATGCAAATGTTGCGTAAAAAAACGGCAAGCCACCGTTTCTCTAGATGTGCTGCGGCTGACACGCAGCTCAGACGAGCAGTGTGCACGCTCTAACTTGATACACGAGCGCCAAAACAAAAAAATAACACGCTTGGTGCTGCTCACGCTCTCCTAAGGCGCGCTGTGTGAAACGGTGCAACGCGTTGACACACGTTATATGAATCAAGGTATTCACGTAATCGATTACGCCAGTTACGTCGATGCATCGCCCCAGTCCTAGTTGTTTTGTCTGGGAACTTTTGCAAAGAAGTCCAGCCATTCTTGTGAACTGGATTAATCTTGGTCCAAAGCAAGGATTTTCTTTCAAATTGGCTGGGCTTTAAAGAGCCTCATCCAGCATTTATCTGTTTATTTCCCAGAGGTTTCACATGCCCAGCTCCCTGCTGGCCTGACTCCAAGTAGTCACTCTTGGTCACAGTAATTCTCAACTCACTGTTTGACTAGTTTCTTAGCAGAAAACTTTTCTATATTCTCCTGGGCATCCATTCTGCAGAAGCCACTTGGGGAACAGCAGATGTTTTGTTCTTTTCCAAAGTTATCTTTCCTTATTTCTGCTCTCAATGGTAGTTTTGTTATGGTAATCTTGAATGTGTGAAAGGAATCCACCCAGACTCTCAACTTGTATTGTTTTAGAAAAAATGTTTTCAAGTGACTGAAGCCAAAATTACATCACTTTTGTCAATGTTAAATGATGATTTAAAGAAGGCTGAAAGGCAGGATGAGAGAAAGAAGTCAGAAAGAGTATGGTATCCGGTATGGAAAGCAAACCTATAAAAGCTCATGAAGAAATTCACAATTTGGCAAATGTTGCAATGAAATCAAAGCATGTTTTGCATTCACTTGAATCAGACGGTCTAATTGGATATGAGCTAGTTCATTACTGTAGTTGTAAGATAATCATACCAACTGTTTTAGGCGAAGAGTGCTAAAAGGCTATTTCTATAGTTCTGGGTTTATCTGTAAGGTCTGCAGGCTTAAAAGTAAAACTCATTAAAATAATGAAATGGCACAGGGGAGGCCAAACATATTCCAGTAGTTAAACTGTCCTCTGTGTGCCGTGTTGATTTAATACTTACTCCTACTTGTATCACAAAGATGGAAATAATATTTCCTGTAATGAGAGCCTGGAGGAAGAAAATAAAGTAAAATGTCAAGGTAACACATTCTAGCATCAGGAAGGAAATGTTGTTTGTGTTACATGGTTTAAACAGTTTATTATTTTCTCAGCCTCTGTGGTCAGGAGATACTTCTGTACAGGAACAGCATGGTGTTCAGTTGCACACATGCTCTGCATTACTTTCTGATCCAGTACATGCATAGACAAACACACAGTGTGCATGGTCACCTCACAGCAGATACATGCTGTTATTGTTAATGTTTTAGTTTAATCCGTCTTCCTTTTGAAACTCTATGGAAGCCCATCTCTGCCAATACAGTGTACATATTTAAAAAAATCCTTGAAGTCATTATTATAACAAACATTGTCATAATGATGACTTAGTGTCTCAAGATAGTCATTTAGTACCGCAAAATAGTGTTTAACTTTCTCAAAGACTGATTTATCTCTAAATAATAATTATAAGTAGGGATCGCAACATAATGAGAAATTTCCTCAAAATGCTAGGGCTGTCACAATGGAGGAATTCCCTGCAGTGATTGGCACAAATGTACTGATTACTTCCATTTTTTTGTTGTTGTTGTTTTTTTAATTTCTGTATTTTTGCTGATTTTACTACTTTCTACATACGCTTTATCTTTAGGCTATCATAAGGTACATTGTTACTTTTTAACAAACAGATGTCACAGGTTCAAAACAAATTAAATACTTGTTCATTGTTAAATGCAGAACACAGAAAGACAGTGAGGTACAATAAGGGGCACAGTGTTTTTCTAAGTTGAGACACCTTGGTGGTTATGATACAAAATTATACAAAATATTTGTGATTTTATGTATAATATGTAATGTTCTGTAGTAAAAACACTGGCTGAAGGTAGAGTACTTATTTGCTTTACTTGCTTATTTGGGAAGGCTGAAACATGTCGGGAGATTTGTTATTGTTGGTCAGCAGGATGACAGCAATATGTCTTTGTGGTAGTTGTCCAGCCTCTCCCTCACTGTGATTGGATGGCTGGGGAAAAAAATGACAGTGACAAGTATAGTTGTTGCAGTACACCGGTTTTGAGGTATACTGTGGCATAAAAATTAATGGTTATCTTGCTGTGTACATTTGCTTATCTACAATATTTTAAAAAAATGCACCCAGACAGAGAATCTTTAGAATCTCTAGACATACACTAGACATAACTCTCGTCCTGTTTATGAGAAAAATGAACAGCCTTTTCCAATCCTATGTGGTGTTTGTGGCTTCTACTCTAACCTTTGTCTCGTTTTGTCTTTGTGTGTATGTTGGTGTGTGAGTCTGAATGTAGGTACGGTATAAATTGCGTGTGTGTGCATGAGAGCTTGATATCTAACCCGTCTGTGTGTGTTCTTCCTCCTATCCTCTCTGTGTATTCTCCCGGCGTAGATGTATTCCAACCGTGTGGCGATAGGTGATGACTTCATCGCTCTGCAGCCTCTGTCCAGAGCCAAGAGCCAGCTGGGCAAAATTAGGTAGAGGGGATGAGACGGATTCAGCCCTGGGCTTAAAATGCGCCTTAATATTAATTTAAATAGAATAAGTATCCTGGGAGTGCTTCATTCAAAAGCAATATTTCTGTATTAGTTGTTTTTTGGATAAATCTTTGTGTTTTTGTGAATGATCAGCAAAGGTTAACTAGTTTGTCCTTTTTCCCTGCAAAGATGCTGCTCCTTCTAAATTTGATTTCAGTTTCACTCGTTTAGAAATATATATTTGAAATTAGAAACCACAACAGTCAGTTTTTCAAAGTTATTAGGAGTTTGTTTCTTTGTATCACACATTAACATTTAAATTAGCAAAATATAATTGGTGCCGCAAAAGGCAATTCCATAACTTTCATTGTACCGTCTAAACCATACATAACTCTGCACTGTGTCTCTTTACAATAAGCTTGTGTTCTTCTTCATGTACTTGTGATGCAAATTTAACATTTAACATTAACTATATATGGTAAATAATATACTTGAGAAGTTTATACCAGATATTATTTAAAATGTTTTAAACGTCTTAAACATTCTGAAGCATTTAGCTTTAGATTACAGATGCAGAAGTTGAGATGCTTTTCAAAATCAGTGTTATAATCTTAGCGTCTAAAAAGTAGAAACATTGCTTTAAGAATCAAGCACTCTTTTATTATCATTCAGACAGTACTGAAATGTTCTTCCTCCCAGGTCTGGACTTGATTAAGTCCTACTGAGGCCTGTTTCTAACACTGGCAGTACACTGACTATAGAGAAGTGTGCTGTTAATGTTGGAACAGTTGGTTTTCTGTCATATCTGTGACTGCATGCCTTGTACAAGCCAATCAGCATTCTCCGTGATTGGGATGGGAGGGCAGGGGGCTAAATATATTTCAGGGCTTTGTGGGCTAAGAGATAATGTAGAAGACTGTGACATCAAGCAATTCAGCCGCTGCATGTTACAGCATGGTACCATCATCACTCCCCTCAGTGCATGAACACACAGATGAATGAGTGAGTGAATGAGTGGCCTAATTTCTACTCTTTTCCTTGACACTTATAGTGTGCTGGCAATGTTGTCATACAGGGGCTATTTGGGCACCTGAGTCATTTTGACTGTGACATCCTGCATCTGCATTAGTCCCAAATCAGTGCACCTGGTCAGACCCGCCTCCTGACCATCAGCTTGTGATCTTCTCATACAACTGCAGTCTGGCATGCCACACTCATGTTAAAGTGACATCATACAGACAGTCGCATGGTGCAGCACATCGAAGTACCCCCTCTTAGCATGGTCCGTCCTCTCCACATATGCCCAGTCAAAACCCCTCGAATTGGGTTCAGTGCTCTGAGACACCCTCCTCACCTCAGAGTTCAGAGTACCTGCATGGTTTCAGCAGACCCAGAGCACAAGACTAATGACCCTCTACAGCTGCATGACAGACTCTTTGACAGGTCCGAGCTGCCTTATACAGCAGCATGATGCTGTTCTGTTAAAAGCATGACTGATGGTTCATTATTATCATCACTGTTTTAGACTGATGACTTGAGGATCTTGTGCTATCATAGAAGGTGTCATTATAAACAAGTTACAAGGGAGATGGTAACCATGGTGTGAGCTCCCTGCGGAAAAGGGAAAAGACCAAAAGCCAAAAAAAAATCTTGATCTTGGACAGATCAGTCTCTGCTAGTGAACATGTAAACCGTTTAATTTTGCTGATATGTAACTTTCCAAGATCAGGTGAATTGATCTTGTAAATGTATTTGGATGATATTCTTTTATCTGTATTTTAGTCGTGCCGAGGGGTACAGCAATTAAGCCCCTTTCCCACAACACAGAAAAAACCCCACTTACATCCACTATAACATCTGGCTTTTGTATTGAAAAGGAAAGGTAACGGTTGGCATTCACACCCAGGTGAAATGAGTGTGCAGTAGTCTGGAGTATTGGGGTATCAGCAGTGATGGAGATGCAACAACTAGGTGGACACAGTAATTTTAGCTCCTCTGCTGGCAAGATGCGATGACAACCATCAATATACTCCACCAAGCAGTGCTTAAACATCGTTCCAAATTAGTTGGCAGCGAGTTTGAAGGAGAGACTGAATAAGTAAGAGAAATAAACTACTATATACTGTATATACTGCAACATTGTCACTGGCATCCATGCTGCTTTCTACTGTTTACTCATCTATTTTCTGGCCTGCCCACGATGTCAAACATTACACATCAGGGAAAAACGCAAAAGCATACTCCTACAGTCAGTTAAAACCATTCTGGGGCATTTTTGTCATTTTCTGACATTATATTAGCAAAACATTTATCTGGAAAATAAACTGCACTTTAAATGATAATGAAAATAATAGTCAGTTGCAGACCTAGTATGCTCCTACAGGCTAATATTTGCTGCATGCATGTCTTTCTCTTTGCAGCTGAGTGGCATGTTAACTCGTATAGTTCAGTAGCACTTGCATATGCTACTACGTATTTATAAAAAAATAAAATAAAAAAAGCTTTTATTTTACGGTTATAGCGCTTTACATGACACTTACTTGTAGTTGCCAGTATGTGAACATTGCTAACACTAATGCAGTCTTATACAACTGCCCTCCAATAAATCCTACCTTCACAATCGTATTAATAATCTTTTCTGAAAAAACAGTTTTATAGAGGTGCTAATTCAACTGGTTCATTATTTTAGAGGTTGTAGTTTGTGGTGCTGTTGAACTGTTTTGCATTTCCAATATTTAATAAGACACAACTCTCAAAAACAGTTTCAACACAAACTAAACTTTTGCTACCTTCATAAAGGTACAATTACTTGCAGTTGTTTTAGCAAGGTGAAGATGTTGGTGTAAGATGCTGTCAACTGATTTTATATTCCAGTTTACCAACAATGAAGGCAATGCAGGTCCCATCCCATAAACTCAGTGCACAGAGACAAACTGTAGACTGACTGATCACATGTGTTTCGTGCATTATGGGAAGGGAAGGCTCAAAAAGCGCATTCTGCAAAGGACGTCCTCTTTCCTCAGTTTGAGTAATTTGTTTTTTGGATTGGTAGAACTACATAACATGCTCTTACTGGGTTTTAAATCAAAGTCTGTTTCCATGTTTATGTGCTGTATAATGCAATTTATTCAGTTCTGTCGAAAGAGTTCCAGTATCTATCAGAGTCTTTTTTTCTTAATTAGATTAGAGAGTGAGGTAATCGCAAAAGAACCCAGAGGGCTCTCCTGGGTTTTCTGCTGTTTGCCTACTCTATGGCTCTGATAGATTCAGCAGCAGGTTAATTGGTTCGGATGCTAATAGATTTGCTCTTATCTGCACTAGAAGGATGCGTTTCCCTCGAGACATCTTTCTTCCGCCTGCAGCTTTTTTCTGTGTTTACTTGTCGCTGCTTTTGTGAGGAATTAAAGCCCTCCTCCAGTTACCTCATCACCCTCAGTCAGATTTTCTGACAGTATTCTTCTTAAGCAATGATTTATGATTATCTCACAGTGCCAATTAAGATGAGGTTCAGGTCTGTAGCAAGGGAATAAGACCTGGGATGCACATTGGTGTCTTGTGTCAAACAAAAGAAAGCAGTGGCTCTTATTTGCTTTGTAAGCCAAAAGTTTGTTCTCATCTCTGTTGCTATGAAGAAAATTGTTGGTGAGGTCACTTTAGAACGGCTTTAAAAAGGGGACCAGCATTGATTTGGTCTCTATATACTCTGTATTTGTATTTGAGCACACTTTAAGGTGAGGGTCAGAAATATAATTAACCGCCCTCCTACAGCGCAGCCTGGACTGACTTGCTGACTGACGGACTGCTTGCTTACTAACTGACTAATTAACCTGCTGTTTGGTAAATAAGCAGCACTGAAAAACATATCCACTGTATCTTCAGTCATTTGGTCTCGTATTGAGTCCATAGATTTACAAAACAAAATAACGCCAAAGGTATGATATCATTTCAAATCAAAAATATCATTTTAAAAATCAAATAAAATGTATTGTATCAGTGTGTTGGGCTGCACAACTGATCCAATATTAATCTCTATCATGATTTTTGGCTCTTCACAAGCCAGAGCCCTGCTGCAAATCAAATTTAAGTACTTAACTAAATAAGAGCCAGCCCCTACTTAAGAAGAGGTGACATGGCGCTTTGTGTGAAGCTTGCATAGATAACCCTCAAAAAAAACTCTAGAATGTTGCGGCTACAGTCCAGAGTGAAAGAGTAATGAACAACAGAGAGCAGACAGGTATAATGAAAATCAAATGTCAGGAGCAGGAGGCGAAAAGCCAGCCCCTCTACACAGTTCCATCATTAAGAAGTACTTTGGATTAAGAATGCATTAGACTTGTGTCTCAGCTGCAAGGCAACACAGCTTGTTCAACCACCTACAGAACTTCATAAACTGCAGTACAATATATGCATGAAGAACAACAATAATGTCGCTAACATTTCAGTGTACCTCACTGAATCCCTGTGCTGCATGGCATCAATCCAGACATCCATAAAAACAATACTGTACAGCACGTCACAGTGTCCATCCAGCTCTCAACGATGGAGTGAAATAACCAATGCAATCACATTCCATTTGGCCAAAGATAAGTGTCCAATAAACACGTATTTATGTTTTGCTCTAGGAGGTGCACTGAATTCAGGTGATGAAGAACCTTATTATGCCTCTGCAGCAGCGACAGATGTGGCCAGAGGCATTATATTTTCAGGTTGTCTGTATATACTGTCTGTATGCAAAATCCTTAGGGACTTTCACCAGATTTTGCATAAACATCCACTTGGACTCAGCAATGAACTGATTAGATCTTGGTTGACAAATGTCAAGGTCACAGTGAGCTTTTACTGTCTCATTCTTGTGAACGCAATATCTTAAGAAAACTGGGGGGGATTCCTGTAATTCTAGTTTTAAGTCTTATTTTAAGACAAATATTTGATAATTAGCAAGACTTCAGCTCAAGATAAAAGTGCTCTGTTGTTTTAATTTTGTGTAAAAAGCGCAACAATTTGCAGGCACGGTTGCAGGAATACTGTACAACTTGGTAGTCAAAGCAGTGCTTTGTTTATTGACAGACACAAGAACAGTTTCTTTCCCTGGGCCATCAGAATGCTAAACTCAAACAGTTCATCAATGTGAATTGACCTATATCCATTCTGTGCAATAACCTAAACATTAGTCATTCTGTGCAATAGAATGCTTTCCTCTGAGCAACAACAATGGGTAATTTCTAACCTATTTTAAAGTATTTATTAGTCATTTATCTATGTATGTGTGCCTCATATTTTTTTGGTTTGTGGAGTTGTTTTTTCCATTTATAATTATAATTCTTGCACTGTTTTCTGAAGTAGCACCTTCAAATTCTGTTGTACGATGACAATGGACTCTTTCTATTCTATTCCATTAAAAGTAGAATAATCGTGATAAATAATCATTCTCTTAATATTGATCAAAATAATCATGATTATAATTTTGGCCATGATTGTGCAACCCTACTAGTCCTACTAATTTTCAAAATATGGACTTTTTTTCAAAAAATGGTAAAAGGAAGCTCAGCCCATTACTTAAACTGACCTAACATGGGAGCAAATGACTACTGTGGATATGTTTGCGGTGTGATTGGTTAGTTAACGTGCTTGCTTTACTGGTTATGTTTCTGTGTCGATGTCTGACCTACCAGTAGTCTACCTGGCTGACTGATGAGCTGTTTGACTAGCCAGCGGGGCTCACTGTAAGCATCTTGTGTCCTTCAGATGGAAGAGGGTGAGGGTTCAGTCGGCCCAGAATATGACCCTGTTAAAGCCCAGCGGAGCCCAGGGGAGGACAATTGGCACCTGCTAGCTGCTTATCCTCCCCCTGCTGCCCCCGGCCCAGACCCCTGCTCCCCTAGGTAGTACCATGATTTCACTCCCATTGCCCCCCCTCGTATTGTCACTGCCCCAGCATTATGGCTTCACCCGAGGACCAACCAATCCTCTGCACCCCTAAAAGCTGCAGTCAACCACATATGTCCTTATATTTGGTTAAAAATAACCTGCGCCTTTAGTCATTCACCCATGGCTGTATGTCACAGCTGCCCCTGCACTGCCCTTTTATTTCATATGTAAAAATGCTATTTCTGTATGTCTCTGTTGGTCTCACTTCCTGTATGAATGACCCCACCCTATCCCACCTAATCACAATCACTTCCATCCATCCCTAACTTTCCATGAATGACCTCATCCCTCCCTACACAGATCTGACTGACCCTGTATGTCCTCCCTCACAAAACCATCACTGTCCCCATCCTACCCTGGTCTTAATTCACCCCTGACCTGGGATCAGAGTTTAGAGAGAGAGAATGCTGTTGGCATGCTGACTTTCATTGTCTTTGCTGTATATTTGTTCAACCATGTAATCCCACCACGATAACATTCCATATTGAAGCCTGAATGATATATCATTGTCTGCTTGTAAGTATTCAAAGTCTCATATAATCCCTTTTCTGTTTCAAGTATGATTTTTAATTTATTTTCTCTTATGTTTTATAATTTAATACTTTCAGTGGTTTGATTTCTCTACATACAGACCATGTTTTGTTATATATCAAGCTGAAAACCCAAGATTATAACTTTTTTTTTTTTTTTTTTTAGGTATACAGTCACCAAAAACATGTCGACAAAGATACTATGCTGTCTTAGTTGTGTAAACCAGCATAATGTGCTAAACAAAAGGACAGCAAAAATGAACTTCAGCTGAACTCTAGCTATTATAGTATATCAGCCAGGGGATGATGTCACCCATATAGCCGTCATGGAGGCTTTGGTCATTTTACGAGAAAACCTTCAACTCAGGCGTTCTTTTCTTAGAAACCTTCAGTTAACAAGAGAGCTATTAATCTTGAGGTTTGGCCTGGTTTTACCCTGGGCATCATATTGCTGCTGTGTCTATAGAAGTAAACAAAAAAACAAAAAAAAAACACCAAACAGCTCTTCAGAAACGTACTTCTCTCTGGTTTATCTCTCTTGTAAACAGCTCAGGAGAGCAAGTTTTATTGTAACACAGCTGCCACTAAAAACTGCAGTACCTCAGCTGCCATTGCTTCTGATTTATAAGCCCTGTGATGACTGATTGCTGGTTTGCAGATTGATGCGATTGGTAGATTAATGCAAGCTAAATCAGTCATCTTGAAGTGATAATATGGTCATACCAACAAAATACACCAAGCACACTACACCAACAGATAAACACTAGTATAGTGGATAGATTATCTACCATGGCTACAGCTGTGGCTTGGCTGCTGCCACTGCTTCTACTGTGGTTTGGACTGTGAGTTCAGGATAATCACATTCTACAACTATCCTCTTTGCTCACTGTTGTCTTACAATAGTGAACAAATCTCCTTTTCCTTTTTTCAAAAGGGAAAATAGCAATATCTTCTGAGAGGAAGAGCAAAACTACGCATTTATTATCCAGGGGACACCTGATCCTGCCAGAATAAATCACAGTGTCCTGTCTGTGTTTTGCTGTTGCCAGCCAAGAAGCAGAAGTTTGGTCTAATGCCAACAGCGTCTCCAATTTCTGCTGCAGAGAAATGTAACAGTGGCAACAACTCAATCCAAAACGCTGTGGAATACATAGGTTACACATTCATCTACAAAATACAACCAATTTGGGATATATCATAGAAGCCAGCAAATGATTAAGTATGGAAGTTTAGAAATGGCTTCTGACAAAGGTTATGTTTTCAAAGTACCTCGACTTGCTGATTGTAGACCATAATAACCATCTTAGCGTTTAATTAGCTCTCCATGCGCTCAAAAAAAAAACTGCAGGTTTTTAATACTTGCTTTACCCCAGAGCTAATTTTTTAATATTACACACATCTCCGGAAATGATACTTTTAATTGAAAATAGGCAAAAGTACAAATTGAAGCTTATTTATGAACCTAATCTATAATTATGCTCTCATGGTATGCTGTAGAAAAGGAGTGCACCGGATGGAAAGTTACATAAGTGTAACCTCACACTCTGTCTTTGTCTCTCTTCACTTTCCCTCTTCTCATCTCTCTCTTGCTCTCGGGTGCTGACTAAGGTTAACAGAGCCACCTGACCCTGCAGGTTTCTAGGCAGCAGCTTCATTCAGATTTGTATACCAATGCATCATTGGCTCATTGAAAAGTCAGATTAGTCATAAAATAAAATATATTTTCAGAATTATTATTCAGGCAGTGACTATGTTTACATGCGCAAAATATTACAGTTTTTTCCCGTATTCCGAGAAGACAGTATTCCACAGATCGCGATATGTTGTGTCACGACATGTGGTGAAACCTTCAATTGATTCCAGAGGCACTGCATACATGTCCAAAAAAATAGCTCCTGAAACCCAAATAATACTGCCATATCCAACATGTCCTGACTGGAATATGCTACATTCGGAAAAAGGCCTAATTCAGGATATCCAAACTGGATATGCTGTTAATATGACTTGTATCAAATTCACAATATCGTCATATTTTGAATAATAATGGAATTCCAGAGTCCACGTAGACATAGTCAGGGAGAGGTTTCTTTGAAGTACATGTCAGCTTCTACATTAGTTTCATCCTGTTTTCACATATGTGAAAAGGAAAAGATTGCTATGGATGAAAACTTTTTGTCAAACTGATATGACCTATGAAGCTGTCATTACTTATGTGAAAACAGATGTAGGTTGGATATCCCAGATCTGTGTCCACTATAAGAAATCTAAAATAAAGGCATTGTAGGAACTGCAAGTTTAACATCTGTGGAAATGAATAGTTGCTTAGTACTTCAGTCTGATGTGATTTCCAAACATGGACAGTTTATCTGCTTTACAACCACCCTAAAGTACACTGCAAATCATTTTGATTTAACATTTGGAACTTATGTTTCTGTTTTCTCAAAAACATTTTAACAGGGTTTATGGTTTATGTATTTATTTGCAACATTCAGCACCTTTTGTGTCATGTTTTGAGTGTATTACCTTGGATCATTCTTCCTGTGACAGCATGCAATATGTCATCCTCCAGTCATCCATCATCCTGTCAGAATGTGACAATGAACCTGTGTTGCACTGGTATTAATTTCCGCTCTTTTTCTCCTCTTTCTCTACTCACTTTTTTCCTTCTCCTTTGCCTGTTCCCCTTTCATGCCCTGTTCTCTTTACTCTTCTGTCATGCCACCAACTTTTCACCTCACCATTTCCTTTTCCTGCTCTTTCTCCTCCCTCCAGTCTCTATCAGCCTCCCAGACGCAGGCCCTCAGCTGTGTGGAGTCCCTGTGCTGCTACCAACATGGGCAGAGCGGCTGTTCCCGCCTGGCCCGCCTCCTGGAACAAATGACGGGGCAGTGCCAGGCCGGCACCAACCATTGCCACGCATCCAGCCGCAGCAACAGGTGGGGAGGACGACGACAAGAAACAATGATAATGAATCCCGATGAACCCGCACCACCTCTTGGTGCCAAAAATTTGGGCAGCCCTGACTGTTTTAGCCCATAATGTGGCTACAACTCTACTGTAAGTCTTTCTTGTTCAGATCCTTTGCAGGTTTAGCATACAGTTGTAGGGGAGCAGGGCTTCAGATGGGTTGAAGTCACTGGTTTTAGGGTGCAGCTTAGCAGGAGTTTGGGATAACAACCAAATGAGGACTTGGAAGTTGTATATGTGTGGATCAAGCCATCATGGACTGCACTATTTTGAGTTTCTTATTTCCATCAAAGTCTGTTGAGTGTCAACATTTTGATTAAGCAGACAGAAAGATGTGCTTAATCTTATATCCTCTGTAGTGTACTATAGAAAATATAATAGTACACCTTGTAACCAAAATAAGAGACCAATGACTGAATGCGTTGCGGTGGCCATGCCTTCTACAAAGCATGCACATGTGGATGTTTGGCGGTCTAGCCAGGGAGAATTTGGATTCCAGTATTTTTATTAAGCCCCCTCACATTCAAGATCTGTAGTCACATACAGGCACACAATAGGTCTAAATATTACACTATGTAACCTGTCTTGTTTATGTATCCCCTACATTAAGGAGGGTCTGTCTATTAACCCATGTGTCTATGTCCTAATCATCTATGCTATGATCTGTCGTTCTGTCTGTCCTGTCTGTCTCTACTATTTCTGTTTGATATATCCTTAAAATCAAAGAGTGGTGTCCAAATTAACCTGATTAGGTAGTTTTCAAGGAAAACTGTTTAATTTGAAATGCACTTTAACAGATGACACCAATATCTATTTGTCAATTATTAAGTTGAATTGTTAGCGATAGGTTGACTCCTATATTGTCTTGTACTTCCACTTGTTCCACTTGATCCAGATAACAAGTTGGTCAAACAGTACATGATCAGAAAACTGAATTTTAATGTGTTCAAATTTGTGGACCGTTCATCCCAAAATCAAAAATACACGTGCCCCCATACCTGTATTGCTATTTATTAATCTAGATTGTCAAGTTTGGAGATGGTAAGTGTTGGCAATATCTGCCGTAGAGATGTCTTCCTTCTCTCAGAACTAGATGGCACTCGGCTTGTGGTGCCAAAAGAATACATTTAAAAAACTCAACAGCAATGTCAAGAAATCACAGCCGAAGTGCCGTTTTTGGCACTTCCCCCAGAGGTTGCTTAGTTACATTTTTGTCAAGGAGGACATAATTTATTCATTATTATCACGCTGTTACAAGCATTAGCCTCTTGCACGCTTCCTTCTGCACACAATTCAAGTGCCATGTAGTTCCATAATGTTAAATAGAAGGCAGACATCTCTCTATTCCAATACTCAGCAGCTCACAACAAAACAATATAGATTGACAAATAGCACCACAGGTATGAAGAAAACTATACATTTTTTTGGATTAGGGGTGAACTGTCCCTTTAACATACGATTGAAGAGATGTGGAAATGCTTCATAGGTGACGTGTTGTGGCAACGTAGCTTCAAGCTGCATTTTGCGATTTTGCATTTAGGTAGCCCTAAATGGCAAAGCGGGTGAAACGTAACATGATGTCAGTGAGCTCTCAGTAAGTGCAGATAAAACTTTGTTCTCTGATGCAGCTCCACTTTGTGATAAAAGATGATAAAACATTAATAACTAGATTTTTTGGGGGGGGGGGGGGCCATGGGTTCGTACAGAGTTTTTGCCTAGTGCAGCTTTAAAGACGAGTAAGCTGAGTTCACATTTTGCTGGGCTGCCCAATCTGCAGTTTCAGTGTTATTGTGTCTTTTGACTCAGTGGGGTCATTGATTAATTGACCTGATTGTCCCTTTCTGCTGAGCAATCAATACTCCCCAAAACAGCTTGGGACTCTCAGTATTGATTACATCAGTAATGAAGATGTAGCATTCTTGTTCTTCTTGTGTGACTTTTGCAGTGGACGTTGCACAGAGGCACGCATGTTTGTTTGTTCATGACTGTGCGTGTGTGTGTTTGTAAAGGTAATGACAGCATGCAGGTTAAACAAGGGATGCGCTGTTCCTCCCTTCAGCCCCTCTGGACAGCAACCTGCAGACCGAGTGGTCAGGTAGAGTGTTGCGTCATCCCAATCAGTCAGGCAGGGGAGATACAGCAAGTAATCTTACAGTAGACACATCAAATTGTGACTTGCTAGAACATCTCTTTGTAACTAATTTTATTCTGCGCCAGGCCTGTGTGCAAATAATTAACATTTAAGGCATGTTTTCCACTTTGATTCACCCAGTCAGGAGAATAAAATGGGTCCTACATATTAATATTTATGCCCTTCATTATTCCTCAGACAGAGGTGGGTGGGATATGCTCCATGAAATAATCCATTACAATTGTTGTCAGGGTCACTTCACTGAAAGAAAGGAAACCATTCCGATCGCTTCAGGGTCAAATTACCACTAAATGCATCATTCAGTTTAGATGAATTTCTTCCTGTGGGAATGATTGATTTGTTTTCTGACCTTGGCACGAAGCAGCCAATTGGATTCTTCCAACTGAGCAAACAGCAGCCAATTTGTACTCCCAGAAGGATAAACATAAACAATGAACATAAGTAAAATGCTCTGCTTAGGTGCGCTTTACTGTAAACTCAACTTATAGAATTGAGGCTGAATATGAAGGTTTTGATTTTATCCCTTGTTTTCCTTCTCTTAGTGTTACCTTTCTTCTCCTCTCCTTGTCCTCCCCTCACCTCAGCACCTCTCCTTTACTTTAAACACTGCTTCATTTATCCCTCCCCTCCTTCTTCTTTACCTTGTGGGTTTGAGGAAATAAAGTAGAAAACCACAAGAATGAAAGACTAGTGAGACTCAGCCCACATTTGGCCTTAATGCTAGGATACTGCCATAGGGGAACGGGAATGTATCCACCCAGTCCTATATAACATATTCAATGACTCGAGGGGGCATATAGCAATCATATTTACCAAGTTATATTAATACATAAAGTATTTATCTGTTATATATTGGAAGCCCAACTGTAGCTGGCTGCTTGACTTGGCCTGTTTTTGCAGCTCTGAAAGCTGGTCACAGCTGAATCATGGCTAGGGGCAACAAAACGGGAGCAGACACGGATGTCAGGAGTCAAAGAATGAACGAGATACATGCCTGTGTGAAGTTGTCAAATTGACAGCTGGGTCTCCATCCAAATGTCAAACAAATTTTACTCAGACCTTTAAATGTTAGAAAAATAAAACCCAGATTTAAGAGGCATTTTAATTGGCATTTTTTTAAAAACCTTTTTTAAAGGAATACTTTACTCCCCAAATGACCATTTGCATAACAGTTACTCACACGGTGTTACATTGAATTTGTGAAGAAAACTTTGTTCGGAGAACGAAGAATTAAAAAAAAATAGAAAATTATTGATGAATAGAAGTCATGGAGGTCTACATTTACCAGCAAAAATATATCAAGACATCCGTTTACAAGCTCTCACACAATTTGTACAAATACAGTAAAATCCAGGTTTCTTTTATCAAGTCCTATACCCAGTACTTCTTGAACAGGCAGCTCTCTCTGACAGCTCTCTTCAAAGCCAAGTCATTTTACCTCACCGAACACGGGAGCTGGTGGTCTACTTGTCAGTTAGATAGTTTGTGTTATTATGTGACTCTGGTGAATCCGAACTAACCCTTTAAAACACCAAAGTCACACAATAACACAAATAAAGTAACTGATCAAGGCAGCAGTAAACCAGCAACTAAATACAACTAAAATAACTATTTTTGTCAGTGTTTGGTTTTGAAGAAAGCACAGATAAGGTTCTCTTTCAGTTCAGTTCCCTGTCGAAAAGGGCTCTGTTAAGAAAGTACTGAGCATACGACTGGATACTCTAGACTTGGATTAAATTACATGATTTGTTGAGTTTGTAAACAGATATTTGGATAAAATGTAGCTGTTGTTAAATGCAGTCGCCTGTGACTTCAATTCACTAGGAAATCTCACCTTTTATAGATTCCTTGTCCACCAGACGCATTCGAGAAGGACGTTTTCTAAAGTTTTCTAGACAAATTCAGCATAACTTGGGGTGAGTAGTTAATAAATAAATTATAATTTGGGAAGTGAAGTACTAAAGACTTAAAAGACTTAAAGACTAAAAACACATTTTATTGATTTTATTGGGTGCAGCAATTAGCAGGTGTATATTTGGGGAAAAAAATCCAAACATTCAAAGCTGTTGAACCATCCTTCGTGATTATTTCATTAACAAATAAGTCTGCTTTAAAAACCAGTTTGTTGAATATTGGACATTTGATTAAAAGTTTAATTAAAATGTTTATGTTCTCTAACTTAATACATCATAATTAAAAAAAAACAAACAAACAAAAAACACTTGGATGAAAACTCAGCAGCTGTCTGATATCCCTCGCTCCTCATCCTCTTCTCCTAGAACAAGGGGATTCTAAACCAGAGAGGCTGCTGGGAAATGTAGTCTCAGAGAGTCTTTTTTGGTACTTCCTGTATCGATTAGCCTTTTTTTACTGGATCCTGAAGCCTTATATGTGCTTCTGAGAAGAGGCCAACTTATGGGGGCGTGCTCGTTTTATAACCAGGGGTGTTCCAAGTGGGTGGAGTTTACCGTCTCTGCTGGTTATAATGACAGTCTATGACTCCACCTGTCTTGTCCACTGCAGGTTACAAAACAAGAATGCCCAGACTCTGTCTTGTTGCATGGGGGCTGCTGTTGCCTTTGGTACTTTGTATACAATGTAAACCTGTATGTATCTGTGCCCCCTCACACACTTTCCTCCTCTTGCACTTGTCTTTTTTTCCTGTGAATGTCTGTGTCCTTGTCCTTCTGTGTCTGAAATCTGCATAATGTTGTTCGACCTTCCAGATTAATTATTCATGTGCTGTTAACGTCCCCCCGTGAGCTCCGTCTTGTCAGAAATCTGCCTGTTCCATTCTTTTCTTGGGTTCATGTTCCCACCGGCTCATCCTAAAAAGTGTTAACGTCCTCTCTGTTCTGCCGTAACCCGCGGAGCAGAGATGGTTTTAGCACCGATGCTTTCAGTTTGACCACAGCCCCGCTAGACAGCCGAGCTGGTGATGTAGCACGTGAGAGTGCCTCCAGTCAAACCACCATTTGAGTCATCAGCCTATTTAAAGTCCCTTGGTGTCCCTGTTTTGCTGTTTACCAGGTCTTAAAACGGTTGTCTTCATCGTAGAGAGCAGCGTTAAAGGTCATCAGTAGAGCAGCTGACATTTAGAAATCAAAAAATATCTGCAGATGTGGGCGGACAGGTGCAGTCGCTCTCTGTTCAGACTTTCAGCTATAAAACTATTCGGCGTGTCAGGCTTGAGTTGAGCAGTCATGTGAAGATGAGGTGTAGCAGCCATGTTGGGGGCACTGTTTGAACCACAGTCTCTCTGCTCCTCCCTGCTGGTGCTTTGAGGTAGAAGCTCTGATAACTGGCTCTGGTTTTACTTTGATGCGAGTCAGCGTGGCGCTGTTTGGTATGTTGTGACCTTTGTCATTCAAATCAGCCGTGACATTCATGATGTGTCCATGTTGTGTTTTTTTTTTTTTTTTCTCGTTCAGCTTGATGACTTGCCGTGTAGTTGGAAAATGTTTTGGGTGGTGTAAATGGATGAGATTGTGTACTAGTTCTGTTTGTTAGGCATGTCCAAAGGAGATCCAGCCTGCTAAGCTAATAACAGAAAGGGACTGTGCCTGCTATGTCTCTGCATAGGAAATACACTAGATTTGATACTGTATGCATATATGTTTAATATGGTGGAGGACGGTATGATACCTATTTTTCTAGTTAAAAAAAAAATAAATTAAATACCCAACTAAACTTTAGAAAGCATATACTACCTGCAGAAAATGAGATTCTCATCCTGGTTATCTTGAGGGTTCTTATATGAGGCATGAATGTTGTTAATGCGTGCTTATCACTATTTATTTCTCTTTACCATGATTGTGTTGATTTATATTCATCAGCTGAGTAGCTCAAGTCTCACCTCACTTCCTCCCTCGTCTGAGAACAAAACAGAGACAGATCCAGAACACAAAACCAGCATCAACATAAATGACTTAAAGTACAAAGAAATTGAATTGTGTTTTGAGAAGCACCAAGCATTCACCAGCCTTTACCATCACTTCTGAAGTGTGAGGTTGGAGACATACAGTACCTTAGGGCTAATGAGCAGTCTCCGAACAGCTTTATCGAATCTAAACCTTTGGATCTTCTCAGCACCTAACCATCATTTGCATTTAAAGCACCGTGAGGACATAGGTCTACTATGACTTCACACTGCAGATTTTGCTGAAGCAGACAAGAGATTAGAGATGATATACTAATTTTTTTACGTTTAAACAGCTTGGTTTTTCATTTTATTCAGATCAGAGTATTAGCAGGCCCTGGATATGCAGAATGTAAGGCCTTACTCAGCGATTATTAGTGATCTTATTTCCACGTTTGAATTAAATACAAAACCTCATCAGTAGTGCAGTGTCCAAAAATCATTGTATCTGCTTTGCTTAACACAGATGGACTTTGTGGCCCCTCACAAATTATCTACCTGGTGTACGTCTTGTCATTCTTCAATTCATAATTCATTCAATTCATAGTACAAAGTCCAGAGTAGAATCAGAAGTTTGTTTGTAAACACTAACATGTTCGAAAAGAATTTCTGAAAATGGGTGAAAAGACCATCAAGCTGATGACCGTCAAAAGCACCCGTCCTACCAGGTGAGCTAGTGGGCACCCTGAAAAACAAATTTTAATGTAATTTTATATACATGGCAATTTTTTAATCATTCAAATTTAGCTGGGTGGTAAAAATACAGTTTTCCATTGCGTTTCAAACTCAGAACTTATTTTTTCTTTACCCTGACTTAACAAAAAAATCAATTAAAAAAACAAAAAAAACCATGCCTCTTTCAAAAGTACTCTGGATTACACTCAGCACCTGAAAGCTGCTCTCTTTAAACCAAAGAATAAAGTAAGGACAGGACCCACAGAAATACAGAAATGTTTCATGTTAAATAACCAATGCTTTTCCAACTTTGGCAAACAATAGTGTATTCTTGGAGGACCCCATCACTGATTGAAAAAAATATTTGTTCAAGTCAAATTCTCTGAAACTGCCCCGACAGACCTGGATTAGAGTGAGTTTATGAGGCGAGACTTCAGAAACTCATCACTAACACCATCACACCCATTTACTAACTCCTCACTCTTCCATCCCTCTCTTCTCTCTGCTTCTTCCAGCCTGGTTATGTAGATTGTAATCGCAAACCTCTGCACAACAGTGTGTTACCTCCCAACACACACACACGCACACTCTCCGTAAGTCTCCTAACCCTCAGTCACTGCTGCCTGTTTCCAGGTCTTGGAGCGACACGGAGAACTTCTACTCCAATGATCGCAGCATCCTGACGCTGTCGCCCATCGAGGCCACCCACTGCTGACTCCCAGGGCCGCTGACTGTAACAGGCAGAGCTGGGGGAGCGCTTCTACTCCGCTAGGAGAACATAATCACCCCGCTGCCACCATTTTATAAACCTATTTCTATTTAAGCTCAGTGCATTGTCAGCTGGATGCAACGCGGACGCATTATTTGAAACCAAAGGACTCAGCTCAGTGCAGCGGGCTTCTTTCGACTCCACCGATATGTTTTCCCCGAGTGAATCAGTTCTTAGTAGCAAGGTTGAGATGGGAGCTGAGACGTGGAAGGAAATAAAACATGAAGTGTGGCACATCAGCATGGCATGAAGTTAGACATCTGTGGAGCTGCTCCTGAAGGAAGATCAACTCGGCACCTGAGCAGTTATCAGATTCCTGCTGCTTTCAGAGTCTCAGCAATCACAAGTATCTGAAAACATTTGAATTCAGGAAGTTTTTAAAGGTCAAAGAAGACGTGTCAGCTCACTGGTGCTTCCCTCTGAGATCAGCCCAGGTACATGAACTCTCATACAGCTATTTTTTTTTTTTTTTTTTAGCACAGTTGCCAGACTTATTTTTTCTTGCAACTGGCATTAAAATGATCTTGTACGTCTTACAAATTTGTGGACGTGGAATGAAGATTCATGACAATCTTGATTTTTTTTTTTTCATGTCAGGCAGCAGTCCTGCCCAAAGCATAGCAGCCTACGGACGTTAAACCTAACAACCCGATTTCGACATGCTGATTAACCTCAACACAGGACCGAGGTGGCTTATACCAGGATGTAGCACCAGGATGGAAGCTCTGCGAAGTCGGACTACATTAGAAATAGATCTCAGAGCTTTCAGCTAGCAGCTGAGGCTCAACATCATGTTGCTTCCATTGGACGCTACATAAACTTCCTCTTTGAGCCGTCGGCCTCGCTGCACCTTTTCATTCAGATGGAAAGGGAAAAAGTTAGACTACCTGTAGCTTTCAGAGCCTTGCTGGTTCTGTTAGTGTCTAGACTTGTTTCCTGACAGAACGCCGTCGATACTGTTTGAGGAGATTCATCTCCACCGTGGAACCAAAGACCAAAGGATTCGACTGGAGTTTAGAAGAAAAAAAGTGTTTATTTTTGTGCCTGATTGTACAGAAGCGTATATATCTTTGTTAAAAAGACTATTATTATTGTTAGTGCTGCTTTCTTGTCTGACTGTTCAGACCTCTGTCTCCCCGCTGCGTTGTTCTGAAGGAGGCTTGATGGGGTCTGTTTAAAAAGCCATACATTTTTAAGAGGTTATTGATAGATTATTGAAGGTACTGCAGCTGTTTGGGCCTGTTGTTGTCACTTTGTGTTTGGAGTCTTGTTCCCCTTGAATGCCTTTTTCTCAGCCGGGTTAGCAAAGGCATCTCAGCGTTAAAGACCATGATTCACGGGGGAGTATTTTGAGGTAACGGGGTCGGTGTTGGAAGCTGACTTGATGAGGTTTTATGGCTAGAATCATCCCTCCCAGTTGCCTGAAAATATTACTTGAGTGTCGGATCAGATAACGGTACCATTTTTGTTTTAGAGAGACAAAAATGGCTTTAATGGCGAGTTGCTTTTCCAGATCACGGCTGGTGCACGTTGACCCAGACGGCAGAATGTCTCTATCTTTGGAGAGAAAGCTATATCAGATGAATCTAATTCTACAGAGATGAGAAGAAAAGCAGAGCGTTTGCACAAATCACATATCGGAATCATATTTTGTTGTTTCTCCAACCATTGCTCGTCTGTCACCATTGAAATCATCCGAATCACGCTTTTGCTGTTTTGTTCTACCCACCTGTTAAAGTTTGGTTGTGTGTGTGTGTGTGTGTGTAAGTGTTGGTGTTTTTCTCGTACGGCAGCCATGGTGGTTGAAGACGGTGCGATACGTAGCATTGTTCTAAGCTCTTGCTATGATCTTTGTGGCCACTGGTTCCCCCCAGGGCAAAAGTTTTTGATGCTTGGTTTTATGTATTTTCTTCCAAAAAAGTTCAAACGAGGATAAAATCTTTTTTTTTGTTTGTTCTGTTTTTTTTTTTTTAACGAAGAATTCAGTCGATTCATAAAGGTGAAACGTAGACAAGACAACCGTTTTAAACTTGACATCAACAACGACCGGTACATGCCTCAGCTCACACAGGGAACAAACCGTCATAGGAAAATGTCTGTTATTATTTTTTTAAAAATCAGAGCGTCAATATTTTCAGTCAATTCATCAAGTAACATTATTGATGTTTATTTTCAATATAGTACGCTGTTTGATGCATACCTGGGCCTGTTGTATGATCTCTGTTGGTACAGGTGCAACTGACAATGAAAGTGTCTATTTAATATTGCGGTACTTTTTTGTTGGTTTGTGTTGAATTTTTCTTCCATATCATTGCAATATATGTATCCTGTACATGGCCTCAATGCAGCAACTTTCCACGATGTTTTACTTGATCTTAGACGTGAATCGGGAGGTTGTAGCTCTAAGCTCTGTTTTTGTTTGAAAAGTCAAAGTGCAGGTGGGAGCTGTCAGCCTAAAAATAAACAGGATGATAGTTATGTTACAGGACATTTAAAAGAGCAACATGACGCTTGGAAAGTTTCAGTTAGATCACTTCATTGTTCAACTCAACAGGTGATAATATGGACACATCTGCAATAGAAATTGTTTTGATTTTTTTTCTTAACATATCTAATTTTAATGTCTACCTGGATACACTTCTGATACATATAATCTTCCTGGATTAAGAAAAATATGTCAGGGGTTAAAAAGGGTTAAATTTATTGCCGCAAAGATATCCTCACTTAATGAAAAAAAACATACCAAAATGGACAACCCTTCTCTGGAATGAACAACAAACTCTAGAGGAGATGAGACAAGTCCCCTCAAGCCAAAAGCAGAAACACCTGCAGCGTACGTGCAGTTCTGATGCCCCCTTGTGCTCAGCTACGGAGACCCAAAGTGTTCAAAACTAAATAAATCTGACATTCTGACCAAATAAACAAATGCAAACAAATATGTGACAAATAAAAGCAATACGATAAAAACAAACAATTGTTTCACCAAGACTAATAAATAATACGAAAACCCATTCAAATAATTCTACATCCTCTTTTTCCAGAATTCCTTATTGTCAAAGGAAGAGACATCTTAACTGACGGAGAGTTAATGATAAAATAAGCGACATCAAATAAAAACACATCTGTGCTGGTCTACAAGATTGTTTATCTTTTTTGTTATGTATTTATCATTTTGTAACACTTTGGGTCTTTATATTTATCCGTGTTATTTAGTTGCGCATTTATCCAGACTGTATATCCAGGTACATATTTTCAAATGTAATCCGGCCCAAGTGGCCCTTCAGAGACATCTTTGCTGCTGTTCATACAGAAAACAGATGCTATATATTTTTTTAAGATCAGATGTGACATTAGCACCAACATAGACCTGATTCTCCAAAGCATGGTAGTACTGATATTATATTAGCTGTATTTCAAAAGAGCAGCAGGGTTTAGACACAAGGCCTCTGGGGTTTCCTGAAGCAAAAGATCATTTAAAACATCATTTAAAATTTGATCACGCATCCACATCTGATGATGATCACGTCACCCATCAGAAGCACCATCCAAGTTTAATTGGATACCTTGTGAAGAGCTGTTAAACTCTGTCTACAGAAGTGTAAAGTAAAAAAATGAAAAAATGTAAATTGGTCACTTAAGTAACATTATCATCCAGACGTGGATCCAGATGTATTCAATTAACAAATTTATGGGCATTGTTACCATAAATGTCAGAAATGTAATGTCAGAAAAAAATTGAGAAAATTTTAAATTGAAAAAATGCTTAGAAATGGAAATGTTTTTAGTGCTGCGGTGCTCTTGGAAAACTGATTTCTGTGAATCAGCGTCAGCCAGTTGGGGTTGAGGCTGCGTAATGTGTAAAGGTTCGTTGAAATCATTTTTGTTCTCTCCTCTTATCAGTAAGTCATGCTGAACCACACAGTTATTAAACCCCCATCATCACTCTTCTGTTGACTGATATCTTTCGCTGTCTGTCTGTCCTCCCTCCTCTCTGTCTGTAAATCTGTCTTATAGGTGATGTTTATGAAGATGCGGTTCTATTTACAAAATAAATACATTTTTAAGAAACACGTCTTTGCGGTGTGACTTTTCTCATTTAAATGATGAAAAGGCTATAGCATATTATTACATTAAATCCATAAACAAATAACTGAATATCATTCAATTCATTTTTTAAGTCATAGCATAGTAAAATGTTATTTAAAAAAAGAAAAGTTACTCATAAAAATGTAAAGAAAAAAAAATTGCACCTAATTATGCAAATCTATTTCTTGTCCTATGGGAAGAAGAACATGTCACCATGTCATTTTTAACTGGGGGGAGGGGGGCGACCTACAGGACTCCCACAAATACCTTAACTCAACCAACAGAAATATCAGACTGTCCCTGGTGCACCCTTAGGAGAAAATTCACTTTCTGGACAACACCATCTCCAAAAAAAGCACAGACCGGAACACAATCTTTCATGCTGATAGCTCTCATCCTCCCCACTTGAAGTCGAACATCCAATACGTACAGTTTCTACGCCTTAAAAGCCTTAAAAGAACTTGCTACCAGGAGGAGGACTTCACCACTCAATCACGCTCCATGTCTGATTGATTCAGAGGGTGCCACTACAGACCCCACCTCATCTCACAAGCCTGCCAGAGAGCTGCCACGCAAGACAGAGCCGGTCCACTTTATGGCCCACTCCAACCAAACTTACTTCACCATTACATACAGTACCCAGGCACCCCGAATTAAAGACATCATCAAATCCAATTGGAACATTCTCGCCTGTGATCAGACCCTCTGCAAGCTCTTTCAGGACCTGCTTGTTTTCTCCTCCTCCTGCATCAGAGACCAACTTGTACACAGCTACCTATCAACCGAGAAAAACCTGAATCATGGCTCAAAAGACCCGCTGGCACCTACAAATGCAGCAGCTGTAAACTTTTTCACATTATTATATGCACCCAGACATTCACGGATCTAAAAATAAACCTACCAACCTACCAACTTCGACTTCATTAACGGTGACACCATCCACGTCTACCGCCTCACCTGCCCCTGTGGATGTTTCTGCGTGAGACGTACTAAAAGCAGACTTATGGGCCGCATCGGTGAACTCAAACATGCCATCAAAACTAACAATGCAGACTAACCCATAGCACGACATTTCAGCAATGAAACTCTCTCGCATCAGGCCGTCCACAAGAGGGGGTGGACGCGTCTAAAAACGTCTCCAAAGAGAAACATACTGGATTATAAAAACTGGATGTCATGACCTTTCCAGGCTTGAACAAAGAAATTGACTTAAAAAAAAATATATGTATATATTTTTTGAGTTAGGCCTACATGTCATGTGACCGGGGATGTCACGTAACCACTCAATGATGACGCACCTACCTAATTACCTCAGCACGCCGGTGCAGAACAGCGACACTGTGAGGAAGGCCACCAGGCTGAAACGCATCAGCGTTTTGTCTTTTCTATTCTTTCTAACTGTCTTTCCTACACAGGAGTACCTGTGACCACCCAGAGACCACTCCACCACTGCTCGAAGGTAAGCTGCTCCTTTCTTTTTTTTTTCTCTTCTTTTTTCTCTCTTAGTTTTGGTCTGTATTGGGTACCCACCACTGTGGCCGAAACTGACCCGACACAGTGAGCATGCCGGTGTCATAAAAATGAAAAGTCCTGACTTTTCATTGTAATGATTTATCACACTATGACTTCTTTGTGACATTCTATACTATGAATCAACATATTAATGATGCACTACGACCTTTTAACAGATTTTTGAGGCAGTATTTAATGAAATAATATACTGTGAAGTAAATCTCACACACACCCACATACACACCTATATATATATATGTATATCACTTCTACATGTAATTTTAAGTAAACTGATGACCCTGACTAAATACCATATTTAAGGGATATTTCAACAACAGTAGAGAAGACCTGCTACACTGTACAGTTAACCCATTGAGCACATCATTTCATGTGAATAATGCATCAGAGATGACTTTTCCTAATATTTTTAAAAACTTTTTATAGAATTCCCTGCATTATTTACTTTTACAAATATTCAACAATCATACACTCTGCCAACAGCTTCTTTTTGGCAGAATTCCTTTTGCTTAGCCATCTTTTCTAAAGCAGGATCAGGCTGTTTTGCAGATAGTGGAGTTTCTGTGGATGTAACTTGTGTTCAGGTCTTCACAGAGAAGAAGTTTACATTTTGAACATTAATCTAAACTTTGAAAATAACAATTGCATTTACTTACCATCTTACTTGCCTACCTTACTCACCTATTGTTTATACAGTTTATTTATTTTAGTTTCGTAAACCCCCTTAAAAGTCAAGAGGTCTTCACAACCCCACTGGGAAGATTTGGCGGCCCACAGTGGGATAGGGAACCCCAGGTTGGGATCCAGTGGTGGTGTATGAAACACTAGAGGGCTTTTAATTTGAAACAGAAAGTGTATGGCATATACCCAGTAACGGACTTTGGACAGAGAAAGTTTGAAAGTCGAGCTGTCGCAACTGATCACCAAAAGGAGAACTGTGTCACTGGGGTGGCACCTGGTCTGACACTGGAACACGTAATATTTACTTCAGTTTCCATCAGTCTTTTTTCCTCTCCTCTTTAAAACAGTTGCACCTCCCATTCCGACATGAGCACAGAGTTAATGGATCCTCTCTTTCCTTGGCAGCAGATGGCTGCTAAGCTTGCTTTTTTCACCACGCTACCATGTTATAGTATTTACAGAAAACGAGGAATAAAGTACAGCAGGATGCTTAGTCTGTCAGCTTGTCAGTGTCTATTTACAGTTTTTGTCTATTGCGTCAGCTCATTTCTCCAGTGGGAATAAATATTCTCAAAACAGCAAATCCAAACCACTGTGCAGTTCTTCACAACAGATTTGGATTTCTTATTCCCTCCAAAAATTTGCATCACAAATGCCGTTGCACATCTTTGCAAATGAGTAAGTACAATTGTCAAGAGTTTGCAGTTATCAACTGGATATATCTCGCTGATCAAAACTGTTTATGTTGCTTCTAAATCAAATAGTTGTACCTCCAAAACATGCATAGTCCATTCAAATGTGAAATCTGTCAGGCTAAATACCATAAATAACATCACAGATTACGAAACACATGATAAGATGTCCATTGTGCAAACATTTACAAGGGAGTGGCATCTAGATGTCGTCATGATGATGATGATTGTGGTGTTTTTGGCACTTTTTGCAAGTTTTTATGCTATGGCGCGTCTTGGAAGGCTATTTTATATGGTTTAATGTAGTTTCCAGCTGTTTTTGGGACATGTCATTTTTTAAAAATTTTACCATACTATAGCCTTGCGTTTTCGCTCATTTTTTTCAGATGCCAAATTATGGTGTTTTTGGCACTTTTTGCAAGTTTTTATGCTATGGCGCGTCTTGGAAGGCTATTTTATGGGGTTTAATGTAGTTTCCAGCTGTTTTTGGGACATGTCATTTTTTGACAATATTGCCATACTATAGCCTGGCGTTTTTGGTCATTTTTTCGACATCCCAAATTATGGTGTTTTTGGCACTTTTTGCAAGTTTTTATGCTATGGTGTGTCTTGAAAGGCTATTTTATGTCATTTAAAGTGGTTTCCAGCTGTTTTTGGGACATGTCATTTTTTGAAAATTTTGCCATACTATAGCCTTGCATTATCGCTCATTTTTACCACATGCCAAATTATGGTGTTTTTGGCACTTTTTCCAAGTTTTTATGCTATGGCTTGTGTTGAAAGGCCATTTTATGTCGTTTAAAGTGGTTTCCAGCTATTTTTGGGACATGTCATTTGTTGAAAATTTTGCCATACTATAGCCTTGCATTTTCTGTCATATTTTCGACATCCCAAATTATGGTGTTTTTGGCACTTTTTGCAAGTTTTTATGCTATGGCGTGTGTTGAAAGGCTATTTTATATGGTTTAATGTAGTTTCCAGCTGTTTTTGGGACATGTCATTTTTTGCCAATTTTGCCATACTATAGCCTTGCATTTTCGGTCATATTTTCGACATCCCAAATTATGGTGTTTTTGGCACTTTTTGCAAGTTTTTATGCTATGGCGCATCATTGAAAGCTAATTTATGTCATCTAAAGTGGTTTCCAGCTGTTTTTGGGACATGTCATTTATTGACAGTTTTGCCATACTATAGCCTTACCTTTTTGCTAATTTTTTCCACATGCCAAATTTTTGTGTTTTTGGCACTTTTTCCAAGTTTTTATGCTATGGCGTGTGTTGAAAGGCTATTTTATGTAATTTAAAGTGGTTTCCAGCTGTTTTTGGGGCATGCCATTTTTTGAAAATTTTGCCATACTATAGCCTTGCGTTTCGTCATTTTTTGACATCCCAAATTATGGTGTTTTTGGCACTTTTTGCAAGCTTTTATGCTATGGCGCGTCTTGAAAGGCTATTTTATGTCGTTTAAAGTGGTTTCCAGCTGTTTTTGGGACATGTCATTTTTTGAAAATTTTGCCATACTATAGTCTTGCGTTTTCGGTCATTTTTTCGACATCCCAAATTACGGTGTTTTTGGCATTTTTTGCAAGTTTTTATGCTATGGCCTGTGTTGAAAGGCTATTTTATGTCATCTAAAGTGGTTTCCAGCTGTTTTTGGGACATGTCATTTTTTTGAAAATTTTGCCATACTATAGCCTTGCATTTTCGCTCATTTTTTCGACATCCCAAATTATGGTGTTTTTGAAACTTTTTGCAAGTTTTTATGCTATGGCGCATCTTGGAAGGCTATTTTATGTCGTTAAATGTGGTTTTCCAGCTGTTTTTGGGATATGTCATTTTTTGAAAATTTTGCCATACTATAGCCGTGCATTTTCGCTAATTTTTTCGACATCACAAATAATGGTTTTTTGGCACTTTTTGCAAGCTTTCATGCTAAGGCGCGTCTTGAAAGGCTATTTTTGTAGTTTAAAGTGGATTCCAGCTGTTTTTGGGACATGTCATTTTTTGCCAATTTTGCCATACTATAGCCTTGCATTTTCGCTCATTTTTTCGACATCCCAAATTATGTTTTTTTGGCACTTTTTGCAATTTTTTATGTTATGGCGTGTGTTGAAAGGCTATTTTATGTCGTTAAATGTGGTTTCCAGCTGTTTTTGGGACATGTCATTTTTTGAAAATTTTGCCATACTATAGCCTTGCATTTTCGGTCATTTTTTCGACATCCCAAATTATAGTGTTTCTGGCACTTTTTGCAAGTTTTTATGCTATGGCGCATCTTGGAAGGCTATTTATGTCGTTAAATGTGGTTTCCAGCTGGTTTTGGGACATGTCATTTTTTTGAAAATTTTGCCATACTATAGCCTTGCGTCTTCGGTCATTTTTTCGACATCCCAAATTATAGTGTTTTTGGCACTTTTTGCAATTTTTTATGTTATGGCGTGTGTTTGAAAGGCTATTTTATGTTGTTTAAAGTGGTTTCCAGCTGTTTTTGGGACATGTCATTTTTTGAAAATTTTGCCATACTATAGCCTTGCATTTTCTGTCATTTTTTCGACTTCCCAAATTATGGTGTTTTTGGCACTTTTTGCAAGTTTTTATGCTATTGCGCGTCTTTGAAGGCTATTTTATGTCGTTAAATGTGGTTTCCAGCTTTTTTTGGGACATGTCGTTTTTTGAAAATTTTGTAATACTACAGCTTTACATTATCGCTCATTTTTTCGACATCCTAAATAATGTTTTTTTGGCACTTTTTGCAAGTTTTTATGCTATGGCGTGTGTGTTGAAAGGCTATTTTATGTCATCTAAAGTGGTTTCCAGCTGTTTTTGGGACATGTCATTTTTTGAAAATTTTGCCATACTATAGCCTTACCTTTTCGATCATTTTTTCCACATGCCAAATCATGGTGTTTTTGGCACTTTTTGCAAGTTTTTATGGTATGGCATGTTTTGGAAGGCTATTTTATGTCGTTAAATGTGGTTTCCAGCTGTTTTTGGGACATGTCATTTTTTGAAAATTTTGCCATACTATAGCCTTGCGTTTTCGGTCATTTTTTCGACATCCCAAATTATGGTGTTTTTGGCACTTTCTGCAAGTTTTTATGCTATGGTGCATTTTGGAAGGCTATTTTATGTCGTTAAATGTGGTTTCCAGCTGTTTTTGGGATATGTCATTTTTTGAAAATTTTGCCATACTATAGTCTTGCGTTTTCGGTCATTTTTTCGACATCCCAAATTACGGTGTTTTTGGCATTTTTTGCAAGTTTTTATGCTATGGCGTGTGTTGAAAGGCTATTTTATGTCATCTAAAGTGGTTTCCAGCTGTTTTTGGGACATGTCCTTTTTTGAAACTTTTGCCATACTATAGCCTTGCATTTTCGCTCATTTTTTCCACATGCCAAACTATGGTGTTTTTGGCACTTTTTCCAAGTTTTTATGCTATGGCCTGTGTTGAAAGGCTATTTTATGTCATCTAAAGTGGTTTCCAGCTGTTTTTGGGACATGTCAATTTTTTTGAAAATTTTGCCATACGTTAGCCTTGCATTTTCGGTCATTTTTTCGACATCCCAAATTATGGTGTTTTTGAAACTTTTTGCAAGTTTTTATGCTATGGCGCATCTTGGAAGGCTATTTTATGTCGTTAAATGTGGTTTCCAGCTGTTTTTGGGATATGTCATTTTTTGAAAATTTTGCCATACTATAGCCGTGCATTTTCGGTAATTTTTTCGACATCACAAATAATGCTTTTTTGGCAATTTTGCCGTACTATAGCCTTGCCTTTTTGATTTTTACAACATGGATTACTCTGGTGTTTTTGGCCATTTTTCAACATTCTTTGCTATGCAGTTTTGTGGTGTTTGCCCTTGTTTTTTGTGACATGTTTTATTTTTATCAGCCATTCTATAGCCTTTCCTTTTCGGTGACTTTTTCAACATGGATTATCATGCTGTTTTTAGCCGATTTTGGAAAATTTTTATCCTATGGCGTAACAAGACACGCTGTTTTTTTGTTGTTTCAGGTACTTTTCAGCTGTTTTTGAGACATGCCACATTTTTACATTTTTAGCTATAGTATAGTCTTGCCTTCTCAGACATTTTTTTTCAACCTGCATTATTATGGTGTTATGTGCTGTTTTTGCGTAATACTAGGCTATGGTGTGCCTAGGCATGCTATTTTATGCTGTTTTGAGATGTTTTCAGCTGTTTTTGGGACATGTCATATTTTGACATCTTTAGCCATACTATAGCTTTAGTTTTTTGGTCATTTTTTCAGCATGTATTATTAAGGTGTTTTTGGCCATTTTGCAACATTCTATACCATGGTTTGTCTAGGCACAGTATTTTATGTTGTTCTGAGATGCTTTCAGCTGTTTTTGGGACATGTCATATTTTGACATTTTTAGCCACACTATAGCCTTGCCTTTCCGGTCATTTCTCATGGTGCTTTGGCCGTTTTTGCAACATGCTATGGCGTGTCTAGGCATGCTATTTTATGTTTATTCTGCTTTTTTCAGCTGTTTTTGGGACATATTTTGACATTTTTAGACACATTTTTTGCAATACTGTTTTATGGAAAAAAAAGGTCATACATGACATGGCCAAAAACCAATTGAAAACAGCATGAAATGGCATGCCGAAACACGCCACAGCATAGAATGTTGCCAAACGGCCAAAAACACCATAATATAGCATGTTGAAAAAATGACCGAAAATGACTCACAATAGTATGGCAAAAAATGGCAAAATATGACATGGTCAAAAACCAGCACACCAACACCTCAAAACAGCATAAAATAGCGTGCATAGACATGTCACAGCATAGAATGTTGCGAAAATGGCCAAAAACACCATAATATAGCATGTTGAAATAATGAAAAAAAAGGCAAGGCTATAGTAAGGAAAATGCCATACTATAGTTTTTCGTCCAAAATGGGCTCAAAATGTCATAGTTTGTCGTCCAAAATGGGCTAAACATGTCATAGTATAGTATGTTGTTCAATATGGACTCATAAAAATGTCATAGCATAGTATGTCAGCGAAAATAGGACAATAAATTCATAGGAAACGTCATTACAATATTTTTAAAAAGTCATATTGTAGTCTGTCATACATTTGATTTCAAAAAGTAATCATATAGTACATCATAGTATGACTCAGAGAGAATAAGAGGGATGCAAGGTTACTGTGACCTTTAACCACCAAAATCCATAGACTTCATATAAAGATTGACAACATGACAGCTCCCCCAAAGTGAGGCTATTAAATCTCAATCGCTCCCTGGTTTCTGACTGCAGTATAAGGTCCTGAGGTCTGCCCTTTCATGTTAGCGAATGGAACACAGGCCAAACTAAAAACTCAATGTACATGCCAAATACATTTTTCCAAAAGATGTTTTCTGACACTGAACACAGTTCTCATTATTTTTCAATGATTTTTTAAAGTGATAGTTTTTACAATTAGTCCAGTTTTAATGAGGTATTCAATTATACAAAAGGGGGCTTTTCTGCCATAATTGACAGCTGTTACAGCCAATCCGTCACTAGCACAGACGGGATGGTTGGACAGCTGTTTTGACAGGAACTCCCCCACCACGGATATAACTACTGCGCAGATGTGGGCTCTCAATGACATCACCATTGCAAAATGGCAAGGCCCGTGTCTTCATTTAACCTCACTCTCAGCATAACAAGTGTAAGTGGGCGCATGTCATCCATTTTTATATACAGTCTATGCCAAAATCAAAACAGCTCATTTTTGTGTCTACTCGAACATTTGTGCCAAATTTGAAAGAACTCCTACAAAGTCTTCTTGAGATATCGTGTTCACAAGAATGACGCTGATGAGGTCACAGTGACCTTGACCTTTGACCTATGACCACCAAAATCTAATTAACTCGTTGTATAATCCAAGTGAACGTTCGTGCAAAATTTAACGAAATTCCCTTGAGGAGTTGTTGAGATGGACGAACAGACGTAGGGAGGGAAAGACAAACACACAGAAGTCGGGAAAAAGTCAGGATGCTTTTTTGTGGTTTTCCTCTTTAAAAAGTCTTATTTTAAGCAACCCACCTTCTAACATTTCCAAGTACTTTAAATATGACATGGTGCTGTGCATAATTTAGAAACATTTTATTACAGTATCCCACAACTCCAATGTCTAACAATAAATCATCTGTCACACATCTACAAAATGAAACACAGGTGTCTATTAATTTTATGCTACAAGGCCTCATAACACACCGGTTAGTAAGAGGAGAGTGGTCAGCAGACACAGGTCAAGTTCACTGAGACTGATGGCAGATTTACAAAGAAACAAGCCATCGGTCTGTTTAAAGCCCTCAGTGACCGACATTTCATCCTTTACAGGATATTTTCAAATCAGAGCCGAATCCGGTCACAAAAGTTGGGAATCATTTGATAATTCTGGAGTGTTTTCCTGCCTCCCAATTTTGTAAAAGGCATTTCTGTTTAGTGCCACGGTACAATCTCCCCTACAACAACAGAGGCTTACAGCAGACCTCTGCTGTATTTAAGAGAGTAAACACACTTTCAGGGCAATATGAAAAGTTTGGATTCAGTCTGGAAGGACAGTGTGTGTAAATGTTGGAAAAAATTGGACATTAGCAAACCTTAAGTACAAAATATTTTCTCATACTCACAATAAGTTTACATCCAGCCTCTTTTCTCCTTTGACACTCGATCACTGTCCAGTGAAAGCCATGTAGCTACAAAGTGTCAGTTCTTAATGACTCAAAAATAAGGCATTGCTTCATGCTTAGTGACAATGCATTTTAAATACTGCCATATTTCATGATATTTACAAGACAGTTTTTTTTAAACTTATAAAGGCGGGTTTGGCAGAAAACTCTACACAGTTTGAACTACATGGCTCTTACTAGACAGCGACAATAACTTCATGGCTTTTTCCCCTCATATAAACCTGTAATAAAGCATTACAAGTTGATTGTATTCAGTAGATATATTAAGGTAAAGGTAAAGGTAAAGGTTTGCCCCCTTCAGTAATCAGTAACTATTCTTTTAGTCCAATGTGGCATAATTCTGTAAGTAATTTGTCTGATTTCATTCTTGCCATTCTATCTACTCAATACTTTCTGAATCAGATGACCTCACGTTCAATTATTTAATTTTGTCACGATGTAAAGATTAATAAGTACGCATTGTGTGCTTAGAGAGGAAAACTCAGCTGTCATCCTCATCGGTAAAGAAGTGCAGAAACACAGAGATGAGAGACGTGGAAAAACATATTTTGCAAACAGAAGTTGACAGAGATTGACTGATTTACACATATAAACGCACAAGAAAGAAAAGCAGGGACAAACAAAAGTTCTAAAATCAACATGAAGATAATATTGTGACGGGTTAAAGGCAACTGTACATAAGAGGAACCCAGGGAGATTTCACATCACTGTAACTGTTTTTGACCTTCCTATATGTGAAAGTATTTGACCGATCCATTCCAGACTGAACCAGACTCGCTACCAACAGATGATTCAGGTCCTGACTCGCATTTTTAGAAATGTTAATCAAGTGATGGACGCCAAGCCGGTTCAGATTGGCTCATTTGTCTTCCGGCGGTCACAGTAACTCGTTCTGGGCTCTCTCCTACCTGTTAGTGTGTATTTGTGGCTGTGATTGTGTGTTTGAGTCTGTTTTACTGGCTGCTCGCCTGCCCCTCCTCCTCTGCCTCCTCTTCCAGTTCCACCAGAGGAGCGTGGCGATTGGCCTGAGAGCCCTCGCTGAAGAAAACCCTCTTGATCACACCTGATTTGGGCGCTCTGATCGTATGCTGCACAGAGAGAAACAAACATTGTTACAGGCTCAGCATAGAGAGTGTGACTCTGCATTAAAAGGTGTGTGTGGCAGAGCCCGCAGGAGTCCCTCACCTCCATCTTCATGGCGATCATGACCATCAGCGGGTCGCCTACAGCCACTTTGTCTCCAGCCTTCACCATGACCTGAACACAATACCACAGATTATATATTTGTACCTGGGTTTCCACACGTTTGCATGGATGGAATTCAAAACTTTCTATTACTTTTCAAGGACCCATATTTTATCCCCACTTACTTGTTGTTGCTGGTTTTTCAAACGTATCAGATTTGACCATGTGAAATCTGAGCAAATCGGCTTGATTTTTCAAAAACATGGGAGGAAGCCAATGAGCAACGGAAAAAGAAATGACCCAAAAATGAGCAAGAAATTAATCAAAAGTACAAGAAAATTACCTGAGGTAACAAGGATATTTTATTTCTTAATTACTTTATCATTTTATTGCTGTAATTCTCTTTTTCAATTCACAGCTCAGTCAATTTCTTCTCAGTTATTCAAAATATGGTAGTCCGTCCGCTCTTATCACCTCTGCTTCTGTCTCATTACACTGGCTGCTAGTGTTATGAGGGTAAACAATAGCACAGTGAGAGGTGCCCCCATAAATAAAAAATAATAGAACCGCAACTCTGTCACAGAGTCAATTATTTTCTATATCAGTATTAGTGGATTACAGTGCTTATACTCATAATAAAAAGAAGTTTCACCAGTGAGTTCACTGAAGAAATGCAGCAACTTTTACCTGCAGTTTTAATATAACACTTGTTTCGTGATATAAATCTGTGGTGAAACACATGATGAGTTTGCATATGGACATACATGCATTTTCTTTTGTTAGTTTATAAATCAACTGATCATTTATCTGATTCTTGCAAGAATGGAATAAATTTGACTTAAATTTACTGTTTTTCCTACTGGTATTTGATTTCTGATTGTTATTTTGATTATCCCTATCAGTTGGTTGATATTTAATAGAGGCCACACCCACAAATGTCTCAGTAACAAAGAGGAAAGCCAGAGGCTGAAATGCATCCCTTTCTTTCTGCTGTTGCGCACATTAAAAGTATTACATACTTTTTTTGTGCTGACAACTTCATTTGATAATTCTTGACTTTAAACTTAAAATAGTTTAAAGTTATGACATATACACTTTCTTGCAGAGAGATAAGAAGACTGATACCACTCTTGCGTTTGTGTGCTATATGTGAAACTATGGTCACGCTGCTAGCTTGGCTTAGCATAGAGACTAGAAACGTGGAGAAACAACTGGCCTGTCCCAACAGTGAAAAATACATCCACCAACACCTCTACAGCTCAGTTATGAACATTTTGTATCTTGCGGTCTAATTAACAACATGTTAATCTGTTACTTTCAATGCTCTGGGTACAAAAGGAGTATTTATTGCTCCCCTCTGTGTGGCAGGTGAACTCACCATCTGCACTGGACTCACTTGCACATCCATCTTCACTTTGGCACACTTATTTGCACTTTTCTTTTATTGCTCTTTTAGATATTTTGGCTTTTTTGTTTGTTTGTTAATTTGGTTATTTGTTTGTTCTCTGTACATACTGTACATATCACACTTTAAATCTCAACTGTAAACAAAACACTTTAGTACACTAATTTAGTCTGTTTTTTTAGTTGTACTTTCTGCTGAACATTTTGTAAGCTTATATTATTAATGTTATGTGATTTTTTTATGAATAATGTTCTATTAATAGCTCTTTACTGTTGTATCCCAAAATACAGTGCTGTTATACAAAATATTCTTATTAACGATTCATTATTTAATATGATGACTTGAGACATTGGTGATCACTAGATTGGCCTGAAGCCGAAGGTAAATAAGCAGATTCCTTTGCATGACAAAAACTAAATTCACCGCTAATTATAATTCATTTGTTAATACAACCAAACTCACCTTCTCTATGGTTCCAGTCATGGGGGCCACAGCTCCACCCTGGGCCCCGGAGCCGCTCACACCAGCCAGATACTTAGGCACAGGAACAGACACCTGGGAGCTTCCCTCCTGCAGAAAGACGTAAAGATGTCAGAAACAGAGGCGACAGTTAACTGGCAGCTCAGGAAAGAGGATCTGAACAGTCTTTAATTTCCCTTGATGTCAGACGCCGAGTGTTTGTCCCCAGTCACCGGTCCTTAAAGATGACAGACGCTTAAAACAGAAAAAAAGAGAGAGAGAGAGAGACTCTGCTGTGACAGGTGAAGAGTAGGTCTCGTTAAATCAACTGGGTAAAACAGTGAGTTACAGCCTCAACAAAATCTCTCAGTTTGGGAAAACTGAACTGCAATAAATCCAAATAGGGAAAGCAAATAAACACACATTTTGTACAGATTTAAAATAGTTGAGGTTTACAAAGAAAGTAGTATGTGTAGATTTATATTTGAGGAACTGAGGTGTGTAAATGAGGTACACACTTGTGTAGCTTTATGTTTAAGAAAAAAAAAAGTATTTTTTAATTTTTTTAAGAAAAAGTGCAAGAAATTTTTAAAAAATCTCTGGTTCCTGCCTCTGAAATATGTGAATTGAGTGTTGCTGTGTTGTTTTGTCTGATGCAATACCAAATTAACTATTTTGTGATTTTGGACTGTTTGTCAGACACAACAGAAGATTTCATGATGGTTTCCAGGATACTGTGATGGTCGTTTTCACTGTTTTCTAAAACACAGACCTGAAACTAAAATTTTAGTTTCAGGTCTGGAAGAAATCAGCTTATACAATTACTGGAATTTCTGTAATAAATGTATTTTTTAAAACAACTTTAAATAAACATAAATCCTTGTGCAACCACCATGAAAGATGATGAGTTATACTTCAATGACTTAGGGAATTTGCAAAATGCAAATCTTCGTATCTACACTATGAGTAGAAAAATGATGCATGCACATTAACTCGGCTTGTGTTTGTATTGTCAACAGCAGTGGGAGGAACGTACCATGGAGAAGAGGTGCACTGTGTTGTCCAGGATCACCAGTTTGGGACGAGACTTCACGCCATTGACAGAACAATGCAGGAATGATGCTCCATCTTCCATTTCCACCTCCCCAGTCACATGGTACACCTCCTCCCCAATCTGAAAGATGTAATACTTTTACAATAAACGGGGAGGAGACAGATCTGCTACTACAGATACACCCCTGCAATCCTGATATATCGTCATCTACTACTCCTACTTTTCAAAAACTAATGCTTTCAATTCTTGACCTTAGCTTGACAGAATAGTCTAAATTTAAAGTCTACTTACTCGATTTTACGGGATTTTTTTGCACATCTCACAGTTTTCATTAGTGAATGGAGTTTAGTTAGAATTCAATTTGCTGCTAAAGGCTGTGTGATGTGCTTGAAAGCTCCAGAAAAGGCATGTAGACCTTGAGTTGTGTCTATTTTGTCAAACCACGGTTCCTAACTTCCATGTTCAAGTTTAGCAAATGTATTGTTTGTTTGTTTTTTAAACAATAAAAAACGTATAACGGAAGAAAAACACAATCATGCAATAATGTGAGCAAAAATCTGATCTGCTCCCTTTGCAAAATCTGGGTACTTCTCAGTGGAAAACTACAAAAATGAAAACAAACATATTCCAGCTCACCTGCATTGTGTAGCTTCCGTCTTTGTTGTACATGACGACCACATCAACTTCTAAGGACAGGAACCACACAACAGAAATTTGTTGGAATTGCAAATGACCAAACAGGTTTGAGAAGAGTGAAGAAGCAAACATGAGGAGACGATGGAGTATCTTAACGCAGAGGCTTTGGTCGAACATCATCATCACTAATTTATTTTTGGCCTTGCCGTGACATTTATAATGAAAATCTTGAATAATGAATATGAGTTAATGAACACGATGTCACAGACCAGATAAGCTCCAAATTTAATTATTTAAACAGTCATTAAGCAGTTATGAGTTGACCCTAACTGCACTGATCTTATTAAAACTAACACACACCATACACCATTTCTTCAACACAGTTTAACACATACAAATAACTCTAAAGCATCCAAAACACTGAATGAAGACAAAGTTTTTAACTTTCAGGCTCAGTGATCCTGTTAATAGATATGTGATGAGGACAGAGACACCCAATGCATCCATGTAATCCCTGTACATAGGTATTTATCTCTTTTTACTGCATAATGTTTGCCTAATGCCTACGTTTTTCATTGCACTGAAGTGCTGCTTCTGATGTTTGTGACAATGACAATAAACTGAAAGTATATCTTATTGGCTGCTGTTGCAAACTTAAAATCAAGTACCTTTTGAATCAGAACTGGAATTTCAGATGATTCTGGTGTAATCCTCTCATCGCTGAAATTAGGTCTTTTTAAGAAAATAATTTTTTGTAAAAATTAACAACATTTTTGATCCACTATTTTAGTTATTTATCAAGAAAATATTTTCTGGTTCCAGGGTTTCAAATTTTCTGGACTTTCTGCTTTTCTTTGTTCACATCATTAATGGGGTTGCAAATCATACCCGCTTTTCTTAATCAATTATTAGTAAAATTAACAATCAAATAATCATTATTTGAAAAATATTAAAACTTCCTCAATCAAAACTCACAGCAACATATCGCATATACTTTGACAGCAATGCACAGCCTATAGATAGATCGATTAAATTTCACATGTTCGATTAAATTCTTAAGGACCAGTTAATCAATAGTCAGTTATCATCCCTAACGATTGAAAATTACATCTAGTTTGTTTTGGTCTGTTAGTGAGACAAAACAAGAAATCTGAAGGTGGTTTAGAAAATGTGTCACTATTTTCTGATATTTTAAGACCAATAAATTAATCCAAAAAAATGCTCAAAAGATGAATCTTAACTTCTTTTTCTTTTTGTGTAATCTTATCTGAACTACCCTTGAGTCTTTAGCCGAAAGTTAGGATTGCAACTCTGTGGTACATTTAGTGCATTTCAACTAAAAGTTTAACTATTTAGAATAACAAAAATGCCTTTCAGCGGTCCTACCACCTTTTATCCTGTTGATGAAAACAGAGGTTCTCTCTCGTCTTTTCTTCCTCTGCCTTACCTTGTTTATTTAAACACTAGAGGGCAGTAAAGTCTCATGAGGTGTCTGTTACTCACTTTTGTCTCCCAGCTGCAGCGTCAGGTTTCTGTTAAATTGAATGTTGCTTCTCCAGCCGCTGCTGGAGCCGAATGGGGAGAAGGGGTCTGAAAATCACACAAACACACACAATAAATACACTTAGTATACAATCACCTCTTCAGATCAAATGTGCTATAAATAATTTGTCCTGATGAGAAAAATATTATCTCCTCACCAGTGGAGGTCTGAGTGAACTCCTGTGTGTGTCTCCTCTCCTGCAGCACCAGACCCAGGGCCGCCTGGCAGATCGTTTCCCCAGAGGGAGCCTTTGGAGTGGGGAAGAGGTCTGCATAGTGCTGAGGGATGAAGCTGGTGGTCACGTTTCCAGCCTCAAACTCCGGGTGGCCCGACAGACTCAGTAAGAAGTTAATGTTAGTGTTCAGTCCTACGATCTGAAGACAGGGAGGCAAAACAAGTTAAGACACAGAACCCTGAATTATTAATAGACACTTTTGCATGCATTTATTGTATAATTTAAATCACGGGCTACATGTTGGCTTTTTAAGTTTAGCAAAAACTGCACCAAAAGACAAGCTGAGCTGCATGATATGTAAAGCATCCTCTGACTGTGTGTCTTACATTGTACTGTTGTAAACAGTAGCGCAGCTTCTTTAAGGCAGCAGATCTGTCTTCTCCCCACACCACAAGCTTGGCAATCATTGGGTCATAATGTGCTGACACCTCGTCCCCTGTAAACAAAAAACACACACACACACACACACACACACACACACAAACACACACACACAATATCAGTTTTAAACCGCCCATCCTTTATTATCTACACAGACTGAAGCAGTCAAATTCTAATCATAAACAGTAAAAAAAATAAATGCCCTACATTTTCCACATTTATCTTTTATTTGGTCTTTTTACTTTAATCTTTCTTGTGTGTGTAATCAGCCAGTTGGGCTATTGTGATACATCAGGCATTGACAGAAAGTAGAAAAATGGACACGTCCATGTAAAAACATCCAGAGTCAGATCTAGTCTCCCTACCTTCCCTGACTCCAGTCTCTATGCGTATGTGTTGGTCTGGTGAAGGGGTGGAAAGATGCAGCAGAGGTCCCGCCCCTGGAAGGAAGTCGTTGTTTGGGTCCTCGGCGTAGATACGAGCCTCGAAAGAGTGTCCCTGTAAAATGATGTCATCCTGGAGCAGAGGCAGGCGCTCCCCTGCTGCCACCTGGAGGAGATTTACAGAGCAATCAGCGGACCGAAAGTTTTTTAGCCGTCAGCATTTATGCCCTCTTTTTACTCTTCTTTCCTCCCTCCTCTCTTACCCTGAGCTGCCACTCCACCAGGTCAGTCCCAGTGATCATCTCAGAGACGGGATGCTCCACCTGCAGCCTGGTGTTCATTTCCATGAAGTAAAAGTTATGCTGGGCGTCCATTATGAACTCCACCGTACCTACACAGGAAGTCAAACAATGCATTGTCTGTATACTGTGTGTTCTGAGTCTGAGGCACTGTGATGTGGTGTGTGCAGGTGTGTGTTTGTGTGTCTCACCTGCCCCGACATAGTTGACAGCCTTGGCTGCTCGAACTGCTGCCTCTCCAAGTTTCCTCCGAACCTCAGGACTGATATCAGGCTGAACACACACATATAGAAACAGAGTGAAAAACTTTAAACAGCTGACACAAATATTTAAGTGATCATAGCCCTAATACACAGTTTCACACCATATATCCACATGAAATGTAACACAGTGTCAGGATAATTAGTGCGGCCGTAAACTCCACCATCAAATCTGGAATGAAATCTGCGTGGAAAAGTTTGTCCAGCTTTTGTCACCATGTTAGAAAAGGAAAAACACTGATATGGGATAAAATGATGTCTAAAAATCACACCAACCATGCACCCATTATGCATAAATGCAAATCTTGCTGCTGTTGTAGCAGGTGTTGTAGTTGAAAATGTATTGTCTTATAACTGTGTTTTCATACAAAAGTTTTAATTTGCTTAACAGAAATGTTGCTCTGTTTCCTGCCCAGGGGCTATAGATGTTAATTAACTTATAGTCAGCTCAAACTTCAAGTCAGTCTCCTGTGATCTGGATGTGAGAAATGTACCCACGTATCGGGATCTTTTACAGTTCCTTCCTCAGTCAGAATAATTCACACTGATCACTATTAATCACTCACCCCTGGTGCTTCCTCTATGATCTTCTGATGTCTCCTCTGGACGCTGCAGTCTCTCTCAAACAGATAGACAGCGTTACCGTGCATGTCCCCAAACACCTGAACCTCCACATGTCTACAGAAGAAAGAAATAAACGGACAAATTAATCTTTATATAAGCATAATAAGGTGGTAGAACTGACTGGTCAGCAGTATCTGAGTGAGTGTGTGAACTTATTTTTTTCACCTGGGATCCTCTACAAACTTCTCAACCAGCATGACATCATCGTTGAAGGATTTTCTGGCTTCTCTTCTTGCAGACTCCAACTGCTCTAAGAAGTCTGAGTCTGACTGTGCAATACGCATCCCCTTAACACACACACACACACACACACACACACACACACACAAGGTTATTTTATGTTACCTAAGTTAATTAGTCGAAGTCATTTGGGCTCTTATATGTCCTCTCACCTTCCCACCTCCTCCACGGACTGCCTTAATCATGACGGGGTATCCAATCCGGGCAGCCTCTGCTTGCAGCCTCTCATTTGATTGGTCTTCTCCGTGGTAACCACCAATGATTGGCACTCCAGCAGCTGACATGATGTGTTTAGATGTGCTAAAAAAAGAGGGACAGAATATAAGTGAATGGCACATAATATTGCTTTTTTTTCCTGTATTTGGCTGTTTATGCTGTATCTAATAAATCATTGCTCCTGAAATGACACCAGTTCCTACAGGGGTAGACAACATTTGTTACACAACACAACATTTGTCTTTTTAGGTGCCAAAAACACTTTAAAAAAGAGAGAAGGATATAAATGTATTGTTTTGTGTGTATTACCTTTTAATGCCCATGTCACGGATGGCAGAGGAAGGTGGGCCAATGAAGATGATGCCTTCCTGTTTACACGCCTCTGCAAACTCTGTGTTTTCTGACAGAAAGCCATAACCAGGGTGGACTGCCTACACACACAAAGACATTTTCTAAAGCATCTCAGCTAACACTGTCAAAGCCCCTTGTTGGTCAAAGCAGAATAGTTGAACAAAGGGGTTAAAAGAATTGCACAGCATATTATCCATTGTAGTTTTCTGAAGTAGCTTGACTACAGGAAAATGGCAGCATTGCTTCTCTTCCCCAAACTGCTGTCAACAAGTAGAGTATTACTCACATGCGATCCAGATTTCTTTGCCACTTCCAAAACTTTCTCCATCGAGAGGTAACTCTGCTGAGAGGGTGGAGGGCCAATGTGGTACGCTTCATCTGCCTATGAAAAACAAAAAAAAAATTTCATTGAACATACCAAATGCAAGTCTGTAAAGTCTGAAAGCAAAGACTGAGAAGCAGATGATTAAAAACACTAAAAGGTTTAGCCGAGTTCTTTGAAAGACAGCATCTCACCATGGCCACATGCATGGAGTGTCTGTCAGCATCACTGTACACAGCCACAGAGCGGACACCCATCTTCTTGGCCGTGCGCATCACACGACACGCAATCTCTCCTCGATTGGCGATCAGCACTTTTTCTATCCTTCCCACCCCTGGGAAAAGCACAGCAGACACCATGGAAATAATTAAATGTTCTTAAAATTAACTTAACAATAATTTCCACCTTGGAGCTAAGACATTTTATTGTTAAAAATCTGTTGGAATGATATTGTTCTTGTTTATACAAAACAACCACAGCACAGACAATGATTTGGGATACACAGTGCGTACAAGTCTAATATTTAGACTTGTTTAAGTCAAGCAAAAATATTAAATATTCTCTGCTTCCAACTTTCTAAACGTGACAAAGTTATGTTTCTTTTGTCATTAAAAAGTTAATATTTTGGGGTTTGGGATTGTAATTCTGACAAAAACAAGCAGGATGGATTAGTCATGTTAGGCTCCAGGAAACTTGCAATGGGCATTTTTCTCTATTTTTTGACATTTTGTAGATTTAACAATCAATGGAATGATCAAAATAAAATCCAGAAATAAAGAAAGGTTTTTAATTAGAAGTTCAAATGCAATAGAGCAACTTCTGTTGTGATTGCTTTTCAAATCAATAATAAAATAAAGTAAAACTAAGCGAAACTAAACCAACTAACTAAAATATTTCTATCACTCACCTCCTGAAACGAGCCTCACGCCTCTTTTGGTCCATGACAGTTTTCTGGGGAAAGAAGAGGACAACAACTTCAGTGTAATTCAAATGTCTGTATCAGTGGAGGGCATTGAGATGCTGGATGGAAGAAATGCTTATTTATGAAACAGCACGTACAGTAAAGCGCAACCAAGCCTAAATAACTCAGATCACTTTGATACTCAGTGAGGGGGGGGGGGGGGGGGTCGCAGAGGTATACACACAACAGTGTGCATGTTGTACCCTATCAGCAACATTAGCCATGCTAGCTGACACATTGATACCTTTATTTAACCTTGCTCAGCTTTTATCTGATTCACTTGCTCGCAAAAATGAAAAACATTTTATCAGCACGGTGCCGTTGTGGAGACAAATAACCTCACGGTGACGAGGTCACTAAACATGAACAGCAGCAGATAATTTACAACGTGATGTGTTGCAATGATAGCTGCACAGGTTAGCTCAGACCTGAGGGAGGTTAGCGCTGAAAACTTTAGCAGAAAGCTAACGTTAATAAAAAGGTTAAATGAAGCTGGTTGGTGAAAGATAATCTTAAAGGGGGCAACCTGTGTTTAGACAAAATCATAACAGTAAAGTAACGCTTTAATGTACTCACTGTGTGAATATCCTCAGGCCCTGCAGAGTTGGGAAACTCAGAATAACTGCAGCCATAGCTAACAGCTGCTGAGGCTAGCTGCTAGCTAGCTAACACACTAATGACCAGATGAGGAGGAAAAGGCGAAGCGGTAATTTATTAACCCTCTCATACACGATGTTGTTCCGATTCAACTGCACTAAGTCATTCAACTTCGACCAGGGAGAAATATTTGGGGCCTTACAATATTATAATCGCACTAATATCGGCTGCCACACGCTTGTAAATATCTGTATCACTATTTCTGACCTTTCCAAGGACTCGTAGTATCGACAGCCAATGAGAAAGAAGGATGTGGAGGCGGAGGGCGCTGCAGTAACCACAAAGCACCAGCAGAGGGCGGCGTTTCTCTATGAAACAGGTGGCGAATATAAGGAAAATCTAAAATATGATAAAATGTTTAAAGAATAATATAGAAAATTGTATATTCTCTCGATGAAGTACAGGAAATAAATACATGTTGTTATTGTTCACACTCACAAGAATTATAACATAAAACTCATTTATTTGATAAACAACAAAAATTCCTAACAAAGCAATGCAGAGATTTTTAAACAGAAATTAGTTGAAAAACACATATTTAACATCTATACTGGTGCCACTATAATATATTTGAGTTACATATTATTTTTGCAGTTTTTTAAGTGTCATGTTGTTTACTTTAGTCAACCCAAATTAACTGGTAAAGGATAATAGAGCTGCAATAGTTTATTCTGCAACACTCAGGGTTATGATAAAGCACATAATGCAATTACAACAAACAGAGGGGAACAAAAGTTACTACTGAAAGCAGAGTAAAACTGAAATGATATGTGAAATATAATTGATATAGAAGAGAATAGGAGATAAAAAAATATATATTCTTAATAAAAATCAAGGAAAGGAAAGTCAAATGAATTAATTTAACAACACTTTCATTTTAATAGGACATGTCAGACTGAGAGAGCAGATCTGAAAACTTTTTATAACAGTAACTGAGAATTAAATATTATTTGAGGTGGCGTAAGTCTCTATTCAGTTTCTCACAGAGCTCACAACCTGTCATATCCTCCTCTGCGGCGGTCTTTAATTACCAGGAAGGTCAGCACAGCAATCAGAATGAGACCCACCACTATGGCCCCGACGATGACTGGAATAACTTGCTTGTTAATGTCGACCCAACACTCCACCTCTGAGGCGAACAACAGGAGGAGAGCAACATGCAGGAGGAAAGAGGAGAATGATTTAACACAAATAAGAACTTTAATTTAAGAAGAAATTATTAGTTGTTTGTTTGAAAACACACACACACACACACACACACACACACACACACACACACATACCAATTACTTTGATCAAAATGTTTTTGTTACAGTAACCATATGAACCTCTCAGAGATCCTGCAGAAGGCCACAGGTTCACTGCTTTTAGAGCCAGGCTGTTTTCTCTCCATCATTTATAGATCACACAGGACACTTAAAAATTCTGCAGCAGATTCTAACTGGGCCCAAACTCAGTCCAATGGGACAAATTATCACTCTCAAAAAATGGCATCCTCAAAACAATGACGCTCGCAGAATATCCACACAGGCCTATATTCTCAATCAGAAAGACAGGAACACCATTATTTTATCTTCTGTATCTGGCACACATTAGATGTCTGAGAGAAATAAAAACAATATAAACCCGACAGAAAAAAGCATGAATTGCCTCCACCGTTTTCATAACTTCCTGTTTTACAAAGTGAGATTTATCTCAGCTACATACTGCCCTATTGGACTTTGATGAAGCCAGTGAGGAGCTAAACAGTGCGATGTTCCTCAAAACTGTAGCTATTGGTGAGTTTCGGATGTGTTTTAAAAGTGTTTTAAAGGAGCAGCGTGCAGGATTAGTGGCCTCTAGCATGCAACATGGTAAAACTTCTACCATGTGCCAAGCAGGAACTCCTGGTTGGGATTCCTTCAGTGTTCATTGCTCAAAAGGTTTTTCCCATGAGCCAAATTTTCCAGAGGTCCCCTCCTCTCCATAACAAACGATCCAGTGATTATCACCAGAGTAACACTAAACAAAGCAATTCATCTCACAATCAGTGTTTCTCCAACACTGTTTGCTATAAGTTATGCAAAGATCACTGTTTTTCTGACGCTACTGCGGGCAGATGGGCTGCTAACTATAGTTGCTGGCACATACATGTAAATGCAAAAACACAAACGGCTCTATCTATCTAGAGCCAGTGTTTTGTTTGTCCGTTCTGGGCCACTGTAAAAGCATTTATGGATGAGCATCTGCTCCCTCTGTAGATAGAAAATTCTTATTCTGAGGTAACAAAAACACAACTACTCTTATGTTCAGGTCAACATTCAGTAAAGAAAAACATACTTATTGTATGATATTCCATTTTTGCCAATAGATCCCCCTAAATCCTCCACACTGGACCTTTAAAAACAAGAACATTACAACTGTAGAATACAAGCCTATATAGACATGAAAATATCTGTATTTATATACATGGAAAAACTTGCGAATGTGGTTCTCATAATCTCTGATTTACTTATGTTTTTGTTTGGTTTGAAGACCAGACAGGAAGCACAGACAAGACTGTTATGTAGTGAGTATTCTGTCCAATAAAGACAATTTTAAGTGAAGTGTTGAGTTACTTTTTACAGAGCATCTTGAATGTGATCCATGTCTTCCCAAAACAGCTTCACAAGCTTGCATGTGATCATAGCTTTAGCTTTAGTTTGTGGAGCAGACTTAATTAACCCCTACATCACTGTATGAATACAAATGATCAGATCAGTCACCTTCTCCATACCGTCCCTCAGGCAGAGTGAACGCCTGCATCTGCAGAGGAACCAGCTTGATCTTCAGCTCGGACGACATCTCAAGCAGGTTCTCAGATTTGCACCTGAAGCTCTGTCCGATAGCTGCTGTGAACAGCTTGTCATCGGCCAACAAACCCGAGTAAGTCTTATCTGGGAGGAAGAGGATGTACGACAGGGACATTCTCAGTGTTTGCAGGTCGTTGTTCCAAATGAGGAATATATGAAATCTGTCATCCAATTTTTTGGCATGTGTTCTTACTGGCACATCTTTGACAGACAGGCAGGGGAGATATTTGAGCAGTCAGCTCGGTGACAGAAAAGAAGCTATTTTCCTGGACACAAAAACACAAGAGACTGAAGCTGATTCATATAGTCTGAACAGATCCAACTAAACAATCATTTTTTCATCATTTGTGTGTTGATATCTAGCTGGAGGACTCACCGATGCTCGGATAAATTGTATTCCTATGACATACAGTAGTTTTGATACAGAAACTATTTTGTGATTTTTTTTTCTCCCATCATACTTTCGCAAACACATTTTCAGAGCCTTTTTTCTACTCACGATAGAAGTAGACAGCCTCTTTGATGTTAAATTTGTCGTACCTTTCTGAAGTTGAACTGCAGATTGGCAGCTCTGTCTGGCAGCGTGAGAGAGAGTACAGCAGCTTCTTTGCTACAGTTACCATCGATCCTGACCCTGGAGGGGTCCAGGTTGAAATACCAAGTCATCTGAATGAACATAGGAGAGGAACATCACATTATATCACAACAATGGTGTCACAAGTCTGTTTCTCTTCTTTGACTAGATTGTTTACCTTGCACCAAAAACATGACTGTATTAACATTCTCCACTTATACTGGAGACACAAGACAGTCAAAATTTACATTTAAATATGTATCAAGCCTCAGTGAGTGTAAACATGTCTTACAAAGAGCTGATGGTTTTAGATGAATACAGTTTGAACAGTCTGAGCAAAATGTCTCACAGACATGCTGACACAAACACAAACGCTCTACAAAAAGTGCTGAAATACTAGAAAATTACACACCGAGGAAAACACACAGCGCTCTATTCACAAATTAATAAACCTGTCAGACACACACACACTGCTGAGCCAGTCACAGCCTCTAACCTTTTTCTCAGTGACAATGTACTCTGCTCCCATGGTGGCTTTGATACAAGGTTTCCCAACATGGTTTTTCAGCATGTAGGTTCCTGTGAACAAACACACACACACCGAAAGAAATACCACATGTAATGTTATTATTGCACAACATGATTGGACACAGTGTCATAATATTATCTAGAACTTCCAAATGTGTTCTTTCGTCTGTTTTACTTTACACACTGATTGTGTTGTTGCAGCCAACAGAGTTCCAGATTTTTTCTGCTTCGTTTTTTTTTTTTTTAATATTCCCTTAAAACTACAGAAATGCATAGAGAAAAAATGAGCCATAGACTCAGTTGAGTGTCTTAAATTGCAAATTAACTAACTGGTGCAGATGATTAATGTATTATCTGAAGGTAACACAACTAGCTTTACATCATTAGGATGCTGTACGTCAGGCTTTACACTGCATGTATGGCACTGTAAGTGTATTTCAAATATGCAAAAGTGTCAATTTTATATTGCATCTCACAGTTTTTATTTTGCCAAAATGTTTCCTATATCAAATTGTGTGCACAATGTCTCTGCAATACATGGACAACAGAAATGGATGCTTTTGTTTTAAATGTTTGTCATATATGTGGTGTTGTGTTGGTGTGCACCTATTGGAGGAACAGACTCGGAGTGATGCAACACCGGCTGGTCAATGTGAGTCTCAGAGGGCAGCTCAAAATTAGGGCTGGGTTGGATGGAGCTGTTGTCTGTCTGTAGGAGGACACCTGGTGAAGGAATAGACATGTCTCTCTCAACATCTGTTAATTACCTGATTTTAAAAAAAAAGTTATATAAAACGTAGCAATGCAAAATCAATTAAGTCCTGTGCCCACAGCTGACACAGACCCAGAAACCAGCCAGCACCCTGACAAAGTTTTTCAGTGTCAGTAATTTATAATCTGCTTAAACAAACTTAAATTAAGAATATTCACCAGTAGAGCACAGCAGAGAGTGTATTTTGACACAGGACCCCTCTAAAAGACAGCATCACCAGATTGAGTCATAATGCAGAAGGCCTGGTTTACTTTCTACTTCACTGATGCTTCACTGATTCCTTTAAAAAAAATCCAATTACATGCTTCTAGTTGAAATAATTAAAGAAATCATACCACTTTTGGTCTCTGCTTTGTCCATCTTATTACAAGAAAATACATTTTTTTGTAATCGTTAATATGAAATAAATATGAGGCTGTCTGTACTGTTTGAAAGCTACTGCTGCTGCAAAATGTAATGTTAAAAACCTCTATTTCAAAGATATTTGCCAATGAAGACGTGGATGTGGTGGTGTCACTGCCGTGAAAAATGAGTCTGATCATTGTCACCTGTTTTCTGAAACCACAGAGGGAGAAAGAAAGACAGACGTGTGGGACCACTGAAGACCACTGAACAACGATCAGTGTGTGGGAGGAAACCAGAACAGCCTCATTTATGACACAGCACAGACAGCACTCACACTGAACAATTGCAAGGAAATACCACTGTTTAAGGAGAAGGTGAAACAGCAATTTGGAGACCATAATTTAATGCCAAACTATTAAAGATAAATGAAAACAATTACTAGAAGAGTCCCAATCCCAGGTTTGCAGCCATTATCACTGACCTTCCTGCATTTGTGCACATAATTACATAATGGGTTACGTGATGAAACATGTGCAGCATTCATCATGTAAGTGTATTTGTGTTTGAGTTTAGCTGTTTCATTTTGGGGACAAAGGGGTGGTAAAGATGTGCAAACCATCACTAGCCCTATGTAAAAATTCCCCCCATAATACTGAGTTGTGTTAAAGAAAAAAGACAGAGAGCAGTCTGCAGAGAGTTTGGCTCATTGTCTCAGAGTGAAATAAGATATGAATATTATCAAACTTACCTGGAATTACAGCAACCAGGAAGTAAAGCGACCATCCACCTGTGTTGGCCATTAACATCATAGTTAGTATAGAGAAGAAAATAATTATGCTTAAGTAACAGACGATGAGTGCAGTGAGTGCTGCAGCTGTGGTTGGCTTGTAAATGTGAAACTGTTGAACACTTTAACACCTAAATAAGTGGTGCAGAGGAAGTGCAGGAGGCGGTGCAGAGACGGCTGCCTTTCTCGGCACTGAGTTGACGCCTCTGATGAGAAATAAGCTCAGTGCTTAAAAGTAACTAAGTACATTCACAATAATGCGAAACTTAAAGGGAAGCTTTACCGCAAAATCAAAAGCAGATATTTTTCCTCATATCTGTAGTGCTATTTATTGGTCTGGATAGTTTTGATGTGAGATGCCAAGTGTTGGAGATATTGGCTGTAGAGATGACGCCTTCTCTCCAGTATAATGGAAATAGATGGCACTCGGCTTGTGGTGGTTACATTCCCCAAAAAATACATTTGAAAATGTTTCTTTTTCAAATGGTTCTTTCCAGAAATCATGACCCGGTTACTCAAGATAATCCACAGACCTTGTTGTGAGTTGTCAGTTTAATTTAGGAACTATTTTCTTTCTACCAAACTACACCCACCAAACATATCACTACACAGAGACACACGAGCACACAAGAGCACAAGCCATGCACGCCTCCTTCTGCCATTGATATGGTTGGCCGGTGTACTTCGGTGACAGAAAATAGTTCCTGCATGAAACTGCTCACAAGGTCTGTGGATTATCTTGATTTTGATGTACTAATACTTGAGTATCCATTTTACACAGCTTTCTACTTCACTACATTTCACAGAGAAATATTGTGCTTTTTACTACATTTACCTGGCAGCTTCAGCTACTTTTCAGATTTAAATCTTGTGGAGAAATGAGAATGAGTTTCTTAAATGATATATCCACAACAATAATAGTAATCCTAAAGTAACAATAATGACATAATATACTATGATATGCAAGAATTTCGATAAAAGTAACCACTGTGCTATATGAGGACTACTTTTACTTAATATTTTTAGTACTTTTTGTTGCAAAAACTTTTACTTAAAATTTTGAATGCAGGACTTTTACTTGTAACAGACCATTTGTACAGTGTGGTATTGCTATTTTTACTTGAAAGAGCTGAGTATTTCTTCCACCACTAAGAACTGACTGCTGGCTGTACTGTAGCTTTATTTAACAGAAGGACAGCAGTATCGATCTTCCATAGCAATCTCTCAGCAGCATAATTCCAAAGATATTGAACTATTCTGCAAAACAAAGGGTTATCAATCCTTTTTACTTGTATTTGAATATACTATTGGTAAAATTATTCAACAATTCAAAGGAAATGAGGAGGTCTCTAGATCCATGTTGGCAACCAAAGTCTTGTATCTGTTTCTAGGTGCATGTATGACCACAAGAGGGCAGAATTATGCTCTAATAAATCTGTTAGTCCCTTGATTTTTACATAATCACAAGTGTCACTCACATGGCTTACTTTGCATCTGACACTACAGAGCTGTATATGGAACTAATGTGGCTCCTTAAGTGTAACAGAACCAATGATCAGCCGGGGGCATACAGATGATTATGTCATGTTGTCATCACTTAACGTGCGCTGACCTTGTTGTAACTTGGTGCACTTGGTGTAATTCTTTACAGTAATTTGCACATGCACAAAGCAAACATAGAATCTGTGTGATGCTATGATCTATATGGAGCGTAACATATGAGCACATTTCACCTCATTTCACAGAGCAGCTCTGGAGAAATCAGAGTGGTATAGGCTAAAGGTCGACAGGGACAAAGTACCAGTTAAAATACACAAAACACACAACGAGCAAACACACACACAGTGGCCCCTAAACACATACAAATGGGGGAATTTTTCGCTACCATACACTCTAATTTGTGTGATTTCATGTGTTAGTGTGTGTGCTAAAGCAGGAGAGTATTTGCACTTTCAAAGTCCCTAATGAGGGAAGTTTGTACATCTCCTTACACACTCTCCTTTCTTTGATTCTGACTGCTGTATTGACTCGACAGGTAGGAGGGCAAACAAAAGAGCAAACATTTACTCTCCTTTTACCGACTGAGCGTGTGTATGTGTGTGTGGTCTGTGCCCTCCTGTCCTGTCCCTGTGTATGTGTCTATCAGAGTGTCATCATCTTTCTCAGGATTCCCTCCCACTTTTTCAGTAGAACTACACTCAGTCGCCCATTCCTGTGTGGAGAGGAGTTGAAAGTTTCCTCTTAAAGCCCGGCAGCATCAACAGGCAGGCCTCCCCTTCAAAAACTGTGAGTACAGAATCAACATTATGGGCTGAAAGTGCTTATCAAAATGTGTGATATTTACCGTTTCTCCTCCTTGTAGCAGAGTCAAACACTCATCAGGATCAGATGATGAGGAGCAGAGTGGGGCTGTGTTTGCTGGGCCTGCTGTGCCTCCACAGCTCAGTCTTCAGCCAAGTAAGGAGATAAAAAATCAGAAATCAGAACTTCTAACTGCTTTTCAAGCATTTAAAACCCAGATTGCATTGTGAGAACAGATCGACTATTGGGCTGTAGAGGGTAACAGCAGCGATGGAAAAAGTAGTCAGGACATTTACTTGAGCAAAAGTAATGATATTACACTAGAAAAATATTTCATGACAAGTCCTGCATTTAAAACTTTACTGAATTAAAAGAAAGGTAATATCAGAAAACGTTTTAAAAGCACTCATAATGTAACACAATTACCAGCAGATCATTGTATAGTATATTGATAAATCATAATCAGTCATATAAGCAGCAACTGTAGCTATAAAATAAATGTAGCTGAGTAAAAAGGTCAATATCTTCCTCTGAAATGTAATGTGGAAATATACAGCAAAGTAAAAATAAGAATACTCGCATTTCAAGCTCTTCAAATTTGAACCTAAAGGTGCAATGTTTATGATTTCTGCTCCTACTGTACTGGATTACTTATTTCCACCATTGGATTACAATCGTGATTTATTTACAGCTACATATTTAGATTATTACATATCATGCTTGCAGTGTCTTTCATTTCAGTCATTCTCAACCTTTTTGTCTAGTAACCATAAGAAGTTTGGCCCTTTTGAAGCTTGAAATTAAGTATTATAATGTTGTAGTTAAATTACCCTATCTACTTTTATTCTATCACAAAATATGATATTTCATAATATGATCATATTTTTAAGTAAAATATAATCTGTACTGTATCTAGTAACTTCAGCTGCAAAATAAATGTAGTGGAGTAAATAGTACATTTACCTCTGAATTTGGCGCAGTACAAGTATAAAGTTGCAGAAGGTGAAAATACAGTAAAGTACAGATAGCACAGAAGTTTACTCTAGTAAATGAACTGTTACTTTCTACCTTGCTTTTCACAGGTTATATATGCTTAAATACTGTAAGAAGAGTACTTCCCCATCCAACATTTGTTTAAAAAATAAAAAATAAAAAAATAGGCCCGAGCATGTTTCACCATCAGAATTTTACTACAAAAAAGTACTGATTAGAAAAGTCAGACTACTTTTTGCAGTAGAAATTTATTTATTTTTTTCTGTTTCTCTTTTTATGGGAGGCTTTGGAAGTCCCGCCAGGCGTCCTGATCTTCTGTGATGACCCATCTGTGACGATGGCCGTCAACAGTGCTGTGAGCAAGTTCAATGAGAGGCTGAGCACCGGACACAAGCTGGCCCTCTTTCAGATACTATCAGCCAGCAAGGTAGAGCAACTGAAAAGTTTTTTCTCTTTGCATATTTATTTATTTGTCTCAGAATACATTTTAAGTACAATTAAGACCCTTTATATCATGTTTAGAAAAGATACTAATGTTTGTACCCTTTTTAAAAATCTACATGTCACAGTTGAGAGCTGAAAGTGGACAGTGATGAAACAAGAGGAATCAAAGCTGTGTGACAATTGCCAAGAAATTCTAGGAAATGTGTTTAGATACTTTGACCTCTGGTATGCAATAATTGTGTGTTTATGCGTGTTTGTGTGTGTGTGTCTTGACAGTCAGAGAATGGCTCAGACTCGGTGTACTCGCTGCAGTTCACCTGCAGGAGGAGTAACTGTTCAGCTGGGAGCAACACACCCTGGACAGAGTGCAACTACCTGCCTCAGGGACGTAAGGTAAGAATAATGAGATGAAATAAATATGGAAATATTTGAGCTTTAAGCTCAAAACTGCAGTTTTCCTGTGTAAAAAACCACTGGAAGACACTGGAGAAGATTGTATTGCTTAAAGTTAGTGACAATAGTTAATATAAAGGTTTGGATTAAACTCTTTAATAAAACAAATCTTGAATCTAACATCATCTTCACTGCTATTCTCCCAGGAGCCAATGTCATGCAATGCCACGGTCTACATGACAGAGAATGATGCAGAAACTAGACAGGTGGATTGCGTGCTCGGTGAGTGAAGATAAACGCAGTATCTGATTACTGTTATTACACAAGTGCACACAAGTCCAACCAGCAGAATTGACTTCAAGTTCAGTGAAACATTTATTATTTAAATTTTGGAAAACGCTAAGATGATAGCACTTTAATGTCTGTGGATCTGAATCAGGAGTCAGCACACAGTTAGCTTAGCTTAGCATAAAAACTGTAAGCAGGGGAAAAAGCATGGATGTATATGGAGATCTGGATATAGCATTGGAAGTCCCATTCATTCCAATGAAAGTTGCTTAGCGACACATGACGCCACATAAGGTTTGACCTCTGGGTCTTCTACATCCATGGCCCCGTAAAGTGCTCCAGGGATGATGTTATTCTGTAGGCTGACGTGGAAGTTATCTTCACCCTGGTTCTTTCATGAAAAAGCCTATGGGATTTTTCCATTGGATTTTGGATTATTGCAGAAAAAAAGCTCTGTGGTAAACAAACATTTATGATATTTTTATTTTCATTTTCACAAATGAACACCACTTTTATGATTTTTGAAACCTAAATGCAATCACGAAAGTGCGAGGCTTATGTTAGCCTATAATCACACTACACTATGGTTGCATGACTTAACATCGTCAACAAGACTAGGCTGTAAAGCTGTGTGATGGCGTTCGTTAGTCTCATTTAGCCACTGGTTAGCAATCGCTTTTTAAAACACATGAAAGCGCCAAAATTTCCAAAACAAGCACACTAATGTTTCCTTTAACCCCATCTCCCAACTATGTAGTTCATAATAATTCTAGATTTGGTTATCCGTTAATTTTACAACTTAAAGACATGCTGATTTCAGAAAGGGCTATTTAAATGTTTATTATAGGATGTTGACGTATCTAAAAAAAAAATTCAGAGGTTTTTTTCACTATGTTAGTCTATGGGGAAAAAAGCCTTTGGAGACTCAATGGCGTCAAATGACAGACCATGGAGTTGTAGTTACATGGTTTGGGCACTAAGGCTATATCAAACTGGTTTTTAAACCTGGTGCTGTTCCCGGGGTTTTGGGGTAAACAGCTAGCCTGGATCTGCCAAAAGTCACTAACCAACATCTCTGAGGCTTAATATTTGGCATGTAAAATCGTATTTAATCTGTACAAAGAACTGGGTGTATAAACATGGAGTTGTAGTTTTCCAGAGGATAACATGTAATACTCTTTCTCAACCTGGTGCAGTGACTTCCCAGAGTGTCAGCTGGTTGCCTGGCAACTGTTTCCAGTTCAAACCAGAGCCCTGTTTATTCTAGTGCACTAGTTCAAACCAATAGGCCTGCATATAAAATCATAACTTGGTGTTTTTACACTTTGGCATTTATATGGATTAAAAAAAAGAGGTATAAAGTCAATAAAAAAGTGAGCTTTTACTGCCTTTGCAAAGAGCCAGTCTAGCTGTGTCCTCTTTTTCCAGTCTTTATGCTAAACAAAGGGAACTGACTGTGTATGTTCATATAAACCATAGAGATTTTTACGTGCTATCAATCTGCTAACACTTGGCAAGAGAGTGAAATAGAAAAATAACCATAAATTATTCCTTTAAATAAATAAAAGTATGGAAAGTCTAAATGAAAGATAAAGCCTTTTGCTCTCATGTTTCCTGCAATGTGAAATAATGGGGGGCACTTAAGAGACAAATGGTTTTTATTCCCCCGAAACATGAACAGAATTTAAAGTGAAGAATCTCAAAAGTCTCTTACTAAGTGAGATTTTTTTCTAGTAATCTTCCCGACTTGGGACCTCATTTAAGATATAATCCACAGACCCAGTGGCTCATTAAAACTCATTATTTTTCTTGTCATGTGATGCCTTCACCAGAGGGAATTTAAGTCTCATCACATCTAATGAGAAACCAGTAATATCCAGTTTTACTGTTGGACAGTTTTCCTGTGGCAGGAATTTCTTGTGTACTGATTAATTCCACCATGACTCTGTTTATCAGACGAGAGCATATTTCTGATTGAGAAAACAGTGAGTCATTAAGGAAAATGTACACTGGTGGGCGCAGGGCATACTGAGAGGAGTTGATTGTGTAATATATCAACATTGCGTGCAGATACGAAGAGCGCAATATCAAGTTGGCAATGACAGTCTAGACTTTAATCTGTTTGCCCAACCAGCCCACTGTCAGCTGACAGTTAAGAGGTTGTGTTTTTTTCTTTCCAGCTTTCAAAATACTCTTTAGGGCTCAGATTGCAAAAAAGGTATTAAAGAAGTTATTTTCTGCAGCAGTAGTGTGTGTATGTTTTAAAACCTGCAGTGTTAACCCTTTGAAACCTGGAGCGACATCACTTTTCTTGTGCAGCTTTCAGATGCCTTTCACTAGTATATAAACCTGTGAACCCTGAACAAATTGGTGCAATTTCTTTCAAAAACATGGGGGCAAAAAATAAGCAACTTGGTAAGAAATGTTCCACAAATTGATTCCACAGACATTTTTGTATTTGGAAAATTATTCTAAAAAAAACTGGGGGGAAATGTTTTAGGGAAAAAAAAGAAAAAAGCTGGATTTTAATTAATAAGGGAAAATTTAATTATCATAAATCAAATCAGCAAAATTATCGAAATATATTACAGTACTGTATAATTTCAAGCATTTTTGTCAAGTCTTGTTTGCTTTGCTGATTTTCAGATAATTGTCTTGTAATTTTAACTAATTTCTTTTTTTTAAATCAAGCCAGTTTGCATAAGTTCCAAAATATGTCAAGTAAAATCCACCTTCTTCCTTCAAAAGTAAAGCTAGTTTTGAATAAAATTAATTATCTATAATCCTAATAATTTTTGACAATATAATATAAGGTAACATTAATTATCAAATATGCGGAAAATTATGTTTTAGTTTTATTTTTCTGTGACTGTCAGACATCAAGCTCCATCCATTACATATATCATCATTTATTATTATTATTATTATTATTGAGCATTATTATTATTATTATTCTTTTTATTATACATTTTTGACTGGTCTGGTTTTAACCTCCTCAATGTCCTCAGATCATAAAGAAAATTTTAATCTTGAGTACTTTTTGTATCACGTAAAGTACTCGTATTTTTGCTTTACGTAATGGAAACGCTTTTATTAATCTATGATGATCAGTCTCCTAGAAGCAAAGCCAACAGTATTATGTAGTAGTGGTAGAAGTGATAGGATATAAGGACTAATGTTTTCTTGAATGTATAGTTTATGCTGCCTGTAACATTAGTTAACTGAATATATTTCCTACATGGATTAAGGCTAATAAATGTATTTTTTTATTTTTTCACAATCCCTCTCCTCTGCAGATGATTACGTTGTTGCAGAGAGAGCGTCTTGTATGGGCTGCCCTGAGCTGATTAATGTGAACTCAGAGGACCTCAGGGTTCCTGTTAGCATGTCTCTCTCCAAGTATAACTCCATGTCCGACTCCACTCACCTGTTCACCCTGAACGATATTGGCCATGCAACCAGACAGGTAAACACTGGGTGATAAGAGGAGAGAGAAACTGGGAGAAAACTTTTTTTTAACCTACACTTTGTATGTGTCCTTGTAGGTGGTTGCAGGTTTCAGGTTTAAGCTGAGGTTTGATATGAGGAAGACCATCTGCGCCAAAGCTGAACACAAAGACCTCAATGAACTTTGTGTCCCTGATGATCAGGATAAGGTAAACATGAGAACAAAACACATATTAGTGCCAACTTAATGTCATCCGGTTTATTTGACCTAATGAGTCTCTCTGCAGGAGTACGCTTACTGTAACTCTACTGTGGATGTAGCACCGTGGAGACTTGAGACCCCGCAGACTAACATAGAGTGTGAACCAGGAGCACTGCCTCCCTCGGTGAGATGCATATTTCACAAAACAGTCAGGACAGCATTCCTCCTCCAAATCCATTATTTACTGCCTTGATTTAAGTTTTTAAACATGCTTTGTTTTTATTTATTGCAATACTTTGTAAGCCTGTTTTTAAACTTACTTATTTATGTACTTTATAGTAAATCTTAAATGGACTTGCACTTGTATAGCCATTTCCTAGTCTTTCAACTTGTGAAAGTGCTTTTGAAACTACATGTCACATTCACACATGCATTCACACACTGGTGGTTGAGGCCACCTCATAAAGTGCCACCTGCTACTGAGCCGTGGTGAAGTGAAGGTGTAGAGAGCTAGTGGCATCAGCTAGTAGCAGGAGCTCCAGGATAGCAGACCAGCTCAGTTCAGTTCTGAATAATAGTGCACAGTGTATGGTAAATTAGTATTGTTTTGGAAAAAAAAAAAAATACAAGTGAAGCTTCTGCCAAAAATGTGAGTCAGACTTTTTCAAAAGCTGTATGTTAACAATGCTGAAGAAAATTATTTGTATTGCACAAAGGGTCAGATATTTGGCCTATTTGACATAGACTGAGATATTAAAAAGAGTGACAATACCATAAGGCTAATACTACTACAATGTAACACACAATATAAGCAGAATCTTTCACATTTTATTGCCAATCCTATAAGGTATGTCACTTCATTTTAAATTCTCTGGTAAGAAAAGTGGCTTACCGTATTCTTTCTTCTTCAGTTGTTCACCAGGCGCCGTCCTCCCGGCTGGTCTCCACTCAGGAATTTTCTCTTTGACCGTCTTCCCGCAACCCCAACTCCAACCAAGGCTGCAGAATCTTCTGAGGAAGACACCACAGCGCCCAAGCAGTCCACCCCGCCTGATGTGGCTGCAGAAGCTGCAAACGACAGCCCCTTCCACTGCCCATCCAAACCCTGGAAAGCTTTCAATCAGCAGGCACCTCCGACTCAGGCAGAGGACGCCACCCCACAGCCCCCAGAGGAAGGGACCTTCAGTGATTTAGACATGCTGGGATAAAATTATCCTTAAGGGAAACACATTTATATATATATATAACAAAATCTCACTTGTCACAGGCTTCCAGCAGATTGTTTTTTCTTTTTTTTTAAAAAAAAATTATAGTCAAGTCCACTAGTTGTATCACAGGGATTTCTTTTAAGTAGAAACATCTTCAGGGGTGTTTGCAGATTTAAAACTGTATGAGCAAAAGGTTAATAAAATATACAGTTTAGAAGAAAAAGGATCACTTTGACTCCTCAGAAAGCACTGGAAAAAGGGCTGAAATGACGACAAAGCTCCAGACTGTTGTTGCATTAATTCGCTGGTTATGCGCAATAAATCCCTGACAGTTTGAGTAAATCAAAGTAATGAGCTATTAAGCGTCCTCGGTATCAATTCATTAGAGATCTAAGAAAAGACAATTGGAAATCTGTTATTCTTTAAAGGGAAATCTGCAAAAAAGAAAAAGTTTTTTTCTGTGTGCTGGTTTTTACATGTGAATATTAATGCATCTTATCAAGGACAAATAAGAAATATACCGAATTCACACTGTTTTCCCCCCTGAAACTGTGCACCATGATGTTCTTTAACAGGAATAAACACAGATTCAGTCCTTCAGGTTTCCTGAAATTCTCTTTTACACTTAGATATTCCAACAATTTTGATGAAGTGGAAATTTTTGAAAAAATAAAATTAAAAGAATAAAAAATTAAAGTCACGATTCATTAGGGGCCCGCCCCACAGTGTGAGAGCAAACGCAGCCGGGTGAATGTTTAACAAATTTATTTTTACATCTTCACAGAACACTCAGATGACCAGTCAGTCAGTCAGTCAGTCAGTCAGTCAGTCAGTTAGGGTACAAACCTTTACTCTGTGACTGGGGAGGCAAAATGAAACACAATATACATTTATAAATAAAATTTTTAAAAAACGCAGGTTATTGTGACGATGAAACTGTTCCTACACGGAGCAAACTTAAGGCATTAATTTATAAACATTTGTATGGCTGCTTAGCAGACTAAACAAAAAATGAACAAAAAACAAAACAATGTAGCAAGAAGATGAATATTCATCTTTACCCAATCTCATGCAGGTAGGCTGTGAAAAACATTACATTGGCCCGTTGTACATTCATTCATAGTATAGGTTAAGGTTCTGACAGCATGGTATGTTATGGAAATATATTAGCGGCACACTATAATGCAGTTTGGAGCACTGCATACAGAGAAGAACATGAAGCCACAGACCATTTCTTCAACATTTCTTATGAAAGTGAGAATTTAGGACACTTTAAAAACATGATCACAAGCAATCAATAATCTCAATGATTAGTGATGTTGACTGTTTGAAACCCAGGACATTCATTCTGTTTAAAGCCCATTCAAAGGCTGTCTTACAACACAGTTCAAACAAATGGCAATAATTGTGGGTTTGACAATGTTTTTAACCCGCTTTACAGAAAGCAGGTGAAGATCTGAGGCCTTATTCACTAAATATCAGGGCCCGTAAAAAAACAGGAATAATAATAGAAACACCTGAGTATAACGACTTATCAGAACAATATAGGCTTCACAAAAGTAGTATTTACTGCATTGATATTGCATTGAAGTGTGTTATATTTTCTAGGTGTTTGTGTTATTATGTCTGTTTCTTATCTTGGAATCATAGCTTAGATCATTTGATTGTAATAGCAGGGGGAAAGAAAAAGGATTTTCCTCCTCTGTTTAACTTCACAGAAAATGTATCAGTATTTTGTCTGCACAAATAAAATGAGATCAACAATTTCCAACTTCATCTTTTTCCAGCAGGTGCAACGATTATGTATCATTATGTGATACACAATCTCCTGCAGATGGTTGATCTAAACAGGCGGCAGGAGACTGTGTTTTCACTGTTGAGATTTTGGTGCATGGGCGCCATCAAAGTCCTTACTTGAAGGAAGAAAAACTAGTGCAACAGTATTGATATTCCTGCGCCCATTTAGTGCCAGGAGAGCTTTCAGACAAACAAACAAGCTCTAAGACGATGTGAGAACCATCAGTGGACATAATTCTTATGATTTTGAGACTGATGAAAATATAAGATTATTGAATCTTATTAAAGTCTGAAAAACAAAAACTTTATCGTAGTTCGCACCTGATCTTAGGAGTTTGGACTCAAGCACAACCTTCAATAGTTCAGTTGCGTCTTCACTGAAATGTAGGACTGTGGCATCACATACATTCACTGCCAGTATCAAACAAACAGCCTGTACACAATGCTTCAACAGTACAATATACACACACTCTCAAAGTCAGTACTAAACAGACACTGCACTACCCCCCATCTCAACTTCAAACCAACAAAATACAGCTGCGGTCCTGATTTCAAGTAAAACATTTACAACTCATGTATGAAAAAAATCCCCCCCGCGTTTATGTTTCCTTACAAATGATGCAAAAAACTTCCTTTTTTGTTCTGTTTTTCCTTCTCTGGCACAGACCAGCCAGTGGGGGGAAAAAACAGGCTTACAAAACACTTAGAGACAGCACCACTTCAACAGTTAAGTGTCATCACACACAGACACATGGACATGTAAATACACACAGTGTGGGTTTTCATTGGGGCCTGCCAATGAAGCTCTGCAACCTGTACAGAAAAATCAATCAATGCACACAGACACACTCACGCAGTCAGTTTGGAGGATAGATGGGAAAGGATAGTAAAGATAACAACACTAAGAGGTTTGTCACACATGAAGCCTACCATAGAAAAAGACTGTGACTGTACATACATACTGCTTAATGCTGCTTCAAAATGTATATCATACATACTGGTTATGCTGCTTGAGAAACATGCTTACTAGGCTAACTTTCCACGTCCTTCTGGACAAAAAGGCAATGAGAACTAGAATTTTTAAGTGCATACCCCAACGTTTTTTCTTTTTTTTTTCCACGTCTGTTACTGATATGCCTTACTGCATGATGTAATTTCAGCATTCACGGGCCTCAGTGATGCCTGATTTGGCACATTAGAAAAAAGAAGAGAATCTCTGCTCATAACCTGATGCAAAAACATTGAATAGATGAGTGCACATAATGTCCATGTCAGTTAAATACATTCTAGCCATTAATGCAGCAGTATTATGACATCACACATGTGCGCCACATCAGAACAGACCATAACTTTGGCTTTTCAATACAATCAACAGTTGTGCAGGTTTTCCTTTTCTGCTGACAGATTGAATTTCATACTTCAGTTACTAAGATAATAACTTAGTTATGCACACATCCAAGTGTCTTTACATTGGGGGTTGGATCAGGCGGCTGCATGGAGGCACCTTTTCTTGTAAAATAATGCATTCTCTTCTCGGCAAAACACACTAAAGGAGAAGTTCTCAATTCAGCTGACAAAGTCGTTAGGTTAACTGTGACTCAGGGTTATCTGATTAAAAACATTTTCTATAACAATAATTTTTGAGAAAATTGCCAATTTCACAACACAAGGGGACTATGGTCTGAAACAATAAAACAAAAAATGCATTTATCAAGCTGTAATCCGGTCCCTGTGTTAGCTGTTGTCTTGTTATATGCCTTTTTTTTTATTTTTTAAACTCCCTTGTTTTTTAAAAAATCAAAATCGTCCCTTTTCTCTTTCTGTAAAATAATAATACTAAAATTTAGTAGAGGTATTGATTCAATAAAATGTTATTGACAGGATTAGTTTAAACTGCCTGTCATTTTATACAACATTCACATTTAGCTAGGGGGCTCATAATAACAAGCAAAGTGATACAGAAGGTGTGTGTTTGAATATTTGTCTATATGTCATAGACTTTATATAAAGATGGATGATATGACAGCTCCACAAAAGTGAAGCCAAAACACCTGGATCGCTCCCTGGTGGCTGGCTGCAGTATGAGTCACGAACCCTGCCCCCTCCATGGTAACAGATAGGATGTGGGTTGAACTAAAAGATGTCTTATCACGCTGATGTGATTTTTTTGATAAGTTTGGTTAATATTAGTTACTTGATGCTATAAAAAGGGGATTTGACAACATGACTGACAGCTGTGTGTGCCATTCGGTGTGTCCGCATTCAATGGTGCCGCTAGCGATTGGTCGGACAGGTGTTTGGACGGGAACTTTACCACCGAAGAGATCACTACTGCAGAGTCTGGCTCCAAAAGATGCCGCCTGCGCAAGATGCTAGTGGCTATATCTGGGATATTTTGGCTTCATTTTTGTGCATTGGGAGTAAGTGACATGTGTCATCCATCTATATATATAAAGTCTATGTCAGAGGTCTGAAGAATAGCTGGGGGGGGCAATAGTTCTCTGCAGTTTCACATCACTCAGTATTGGCTAAACCATTCCCACTTCTAAGGGATCCAATCAGATTTGAAGCATTTGTTTAAAACCTTCTCATAACTACAGTATATATCAGGAGTTTCACTTGATTTACAAAACGATGCTATAACTGCCTTTTCAACGTGACTTGTTGAAAATCAAATGTTTCTGTCGGGGAAAATCTATGAAATAAGCATCTAACTTGAGAACGTGGCAACAGAGAGCGTGGCTTAAAAACCGCCAGGGTAATGGTCTCAGTTAAAGGTGTTCTAGGTAAAAACATCTGCCATAAATTGGCATTACAAAGATATTCTACTGGGAAACATGCTAAAGACCACAAACTGCTAAAGACCATCAACCTTATGTGGGTAGAGATAAAAAAAAAAAAAAAAAATACACAACGAAGGTCAAATCTAGCTTCTCATGCTTGTTATGTTAATAGTGCTGTCGTGATTTGCTCATTATTACATGTTTAGGCAGAGTCTGAAGGGCTTCGCAGTGTGCAGTGTTGTGGGGTGTTGTGCTGTGACGCCAAGGCATTTTATCAACAGGAAGACGTGACATTCCCCTGGGCATCTGCTTGCCAACAAAACAGATAGCCTGAGGCTTAAAATAGGTCCCATTCTACATAAAATGTGACACTGGCACTTTCATTCTTACCAATTTGCATCCCAAAATTATGTTTTGTTATAAATTCCAAGTAGGGCTGCAAACAAGCCACAATACAACAAATGGGGCTTTTACTGACAGGGTCGAATGAGATGTTAAACTTAAAAGTTATGGAGGAGAAAAAGGCATCAGCAGTCATAATTCATGAATATGAGCAGAACTCGACAAAGAAAGGAGGAAAGCTGTGGCACGTGGTAGTCAGAAGAAGGAAGCAAATCGGTAAACACAAATACAAAAAACTTCAGATATATTTACACAAACAATGGCGTGTCTCTGGAGAGTGGAGTTTTGCCTGTGTAGAAACTGAAAGAAACTAGATACATAAATAAATTCAGAAAAGTCATAATAAATCTGTATATTATTCTGGTATTTCTAAGTGCTGTTTTTTTCTGATGGAGAGGCATCATCACCCTGAAGTTTATATTATATGCAACAGTCAAAAGCAGCGCCACCAACTACTGTTCCCAAGGGTTGGAGTGCTTTTTCATTGAGGCCGTGGGAGACTGCGGAGCTGTGCAAAATAAAACACGTGGACTATTCTGCAGTTTTTGAGCTTCGAAATTTCCTCACAAAAGGGTTAAAAGGTGGGAAAGCTGACACAAGATCAGCTCAGGAGGGCAACTTCACCACATAGATGGTGGAAGACTGTGCAGTGGTAGTCATCACAGAGACCCTCATACTCCAGTAATCCTGCACTGTGCAACACGTTTGAGTAACACCTGTATTATAATAGGTCATTTAGACAGTTTTTTCTGCTCCCAATTTTCTCAGCAGTGATAAGATCAAAAATAAAAAGGTTCCCGAGCACCTCCTTTATGGGACGGAGCCACAGTGCAGAAGTAATACAGCAGAAGGGCAAGAAGTTAAACTTACTTTGTGGCTACATTTATGGATTGGCAGATGTGTCTTCTTCGCGCCGTTTTGTCCAATTTGTGTTTTTCCAGTAAGAGCAGCAAGGTAAGGGGGCAAAATTACCTCCCAGTTTGTTCCTGGTGGAGGAAAAAAAACAGAGGAGGTATAGTAGCCAAGGATACAAGCATCATCCAAGTAGGACACATCGTCACCGGAACATGAGGACACTGCTCTCTTGTGGACCCCAGAGCAAGCAGTGGGAGGGAGGACATCACCAAGACCACAGAAAGAGGCAGATGATTATGGCAAGAAAGTGCAGAAAAACAGGGTGCTCGTTTGGATAAACAAAAATGGTGCTTCTACTGGTGTTGCTGCAAACTTCCATCATTGCTGAGTTGTTACTTTACGGTGGGACTGGTGGTGTTTTTTTGTTTGTTTGCAGGAGATCAGTTAAGTGCATGCTGTCTAATTGTGTGGAATATCCAGTCCATCTTGGTGGTCCATCCTCCATGGTGAGCATCGTTCATCTGCTTCATAAAGTAGTCCAACGCCTCCTGCACAAAGCAGAAAGAAATAAGAGGGAATCATGAGTAGATGTAACACTCCTGCAGACATTTCAGAACTATTTAAAGACACAAAATAAGATCAGAACTGAGTGGATCAGAGTACAAAAGATAAAAATCTTATGACCTGTTCAGTTTTCTCCAAGGCCAGTGTCTTCCTAATGTAGGCAATGTCATCAAACGACTGCAGCTCAGGCATGCCAGAGCCCAGCATCATGGAGAACAGGTTGATGAAGAGGTTAGCATGCTGACGGATGGCCAGGTAGGCTTTATAACACATCTCCTGGAACCTGGAGGGAGATGGAAAGGGGGATGTGAGAGAGACAAAAAATAATGAACATTTTTATGAAATTTGTTTCCTGGCTGCAAGAGAAAACAAAAAGTGTAATAGTGTTTGATATTTTTCAGTTGGATGCCATCTAAAGAAGATTTTAGGGCTCTGATGTTCACGGCCAAATAAGTTGATGCGCAGTGGAAGCCAATAAATTTGTCAGCAGATGATAATGAGGATGAGGAGAAAGAGAGGCAAATTTCTAATTATGAGGAGCAATGATTATGATTATTTTGAGGAGCAATGGCTGCTATTTTTTGCATCAATGTACGTGTTTGGATGTAGAGTGGGAGCCAAAAGTGGTGGCATCATGAAGTGAATAACTTCACTGAAACAGACCCCAACTACTTATAAGGTCTAACACCTCGCTGTCCTTCCACTGACTACCTCCATCACAGCTGTCTGCCATGTTTGTTTTCACCTAGTATTCACCGCCAGAACTCTGACAAATGTAGGTCTAGTGTGATGCAAGAGTCACATGTATTCCAGTATGACTGTTGAGACTGGGGACAATTTGCAAAAAAAAAGTGATGTATCTACTTTAGGACCACATATGAAAGTGGCCTTAAATTAGATCTGAAAAGGTCCGATTTTGTGTGATTTGTGCTGTTCACACTGTTACGAAAAAAAAGACCTCACAAAAAAGCAAAAAAATAGGGGCATTTTTGCCTGCAGTCTGAAAGTAGCCAAGGGATCATCATTGTTAAGTCAGTTGGGGAAGTTGAGTAAAAACTACCCTTAGTCAGGCAAGAAAAATGTGCAGTGCTCCTTGAAACAAATAAAGTAAATTCAAACCTCCATTTCAATATTTTCATATAAAAACACTGTGCTCTATGGCACAGTGGTAAAAACAATGTCACCCTTTACCTTTAACTTAACCCATTTGAGCAAAACACACCTATAGAACACTTAAGTTGAAGCTAAAGTGGCTGACGATCAGACAAGAGCAGAGCTTTTGAGATGGACCAGCCAACAAACCAACACGCTGACTGATACGACTTACAGGAAGCAGATCAAAAAGGGATGATGACAGAAAATAGATAAGACGCCTCAGTACCTCTCAAACTCTTTGGTCTTTGCGCACTCCTGGGATCCCTTGCTGATGACGATGAGGAAGTCTTGTGTCAGTACAAAGGGCACTCGCTCTCTTTTGTAGCCAAATTTCTTTTTCTTATGATCCAGAAAATGGCCAAAATCTATATGAAACAACTGGACAGGAACAGGACAAAGAAAAAAACAGGAATACAAGCTTTAGCAACTCTAACGATTAAACCTCTAAATAAAAATCTACAGTACATATACTGTATACCTACAGGAAAAGACAAGGCATCTACAGCAATCTTTCAACACAAATGTCAAGTTGTTTTACAGAGATGAGTATACTGTATCTATAAATATGCTGAGTAATTGTTTAAACTTATTCAATTTATAAAATATGTACTAGACAATGACAAATCCCCACTAAATTAATATAAATGAAAAGAAAAAGGAAAATAAGTTACATCAAGCAGGATAGATAAAGCAGCCTACTAAGTGTGCATTCGGTTGGAGGCTCTGGATGAAAACTGTCCCCAGATAATTAATATAATTATTCTGTTAAAATATATACAGTCTAAAAAAATGAATCCAAATTTAAATTAAATAAAAGAAAACATTCTGAAGCCAATTACAGAGGAGAATAAATCTGCTTTAGCTATCTCTTCTACTGTATATTTCAGTTTCTAAACAACCGGTATGGTTAATGTAATTATTCAATTTTTTATTCTTTTTTGTGAGGTTATTTTGACATCTTCATATTTTTGTCTGTATTATTTGTGAAAAAAAAAAAAAAAGAGGCAGCTTACAAAGTTTCATTTTCAGATCTTTTGATAACCTTACTTAAATTTGACTAGGATTAAAACAATAAGGTTAAGGTTAGTCAGCATAAGTGAACCTTCAAGTGTGGTTAATTATCAATCATATCTCAATATGTGTATGTATACCATGCATGGAAATTGTTACCTCCCCACCCTTGACCAAAACTATGTGCATTGTATGTTTGCATAAAGAAGTTACCTGTCCATCATCTTTGACCATTATGTTGCTGTTGTGTCTGTCTCCTATCCCGAGGATAAATGTAGCTACACAGTAGCCAGCGCAAGATCTTGTAAACAGATCCACAGCCATGTCATACCTGCAATAAACAAACACACGCCCAGATATACCAGTAAGTAGTAACAATATTAATATTGGATTTTGAAAATAAATAAGCAACGAGAAGGTGTTTAAAAGTAAATGGACTGTTACTCTCATTTCTCATTATTGTCCACTAACGTTCTATACTGTCTAATGATGTGAAGATGCTGTAAGAAATAATATCAGCAGAGAAACACTCACATTTCGCCCTTGTTCTTATCCTTAAGCCACTGATGCAGAGTGTTTGAGTTGAACTGCAGGGCTCCTTTCAAGCCTCCTTTACACTGAATCTGCATGATGGTGTGGGAGCTGCGAACCACTTCAATGAGACCCACACAGTCTCCTAATGACAGACAGCCATAAGGAAGCATCCTGGAGGCACACAGAACAGATTTTCTTAGCCTCATGCACTGCGGCAGGCAAGAGACCGAGAATAAAGAAACTGAAACAAAAAGATAAAGAGAGAAAGAGAAAAAAAACAACAGAGATAATAGGGGAGAGATAGTACCGAAGGTCCAGTCCCTGATTCTGCCAAATATTCTCCATGATTTTAATAATCTGCAACGTCAGCATATCCTGCCGCAGGTCTACGACACAAACACACACACACACACACAATGAAGACAGTTGCAGTTAATAGCATCCTGGGAGACTGACGGATTATACTCATGCACAACATGAGGACGATTATGATTGTAATAGACAGCCATTACAGAGAAGCTCTGCAGCCGCTAAAAAGCACCTCACAGTTTATGTCAACATTTAGGATCCTGACTGGGAAATATGCTGCATCGCTTTAAAGCAGAAATCAAGAGTTCAGAGTTTGTGTAATTGGCATGTGGTGGTAGGAGTGTAAAAAAAAAAAAAAGTTACACACACGTATATATATATATATATGTGTGTGTGTGTGTGTGTGTGTGTGTGTGTGTGCATGCGCATGTGTGTTGCTGCCTACATCTTTGCAACAGCTTTAGGGGTTTACAGGAAATGTGGTCATGTTTTGACAGTCATAAGCACCGACAATATCACATGCTTAAAATAGAAGCTTCCTATAATCCTCAGTATTAAGGCTTATCATCAAAGGGAGGTATGAGAATTTATTTGGCAACGAAACATTTATGTCAAATGCTATGGCATGTGTGTGTTACCGTCTCCATTTTTGAAGATGATCTCATTGTTCTGAAAGAGCAGCTCGGACATGATGTCAGGGTTCTCCCAGTTCAACCACAACGGCCTCTTCGCTGATGACATGATCCTGCATTCATCTAACCTGTGGGCAGATCAATTCAAGTTATTAAACGATGACATCATTTTTTAACGACCCAACTTAGGCACACAAACACACACAGCACTGCGCATACAACAGCTCATTTAATACTGTGTCTAACCTCAAGTTTCCCAGTTGGTGTGCAGGGTTGAGAGGAGAGGTGTAGTTTTGCAGTGCATCCATGTAGTCTGGTCTCTTCATCTGGTCCACAAGAAACCGCATCTGGACCTCCACAAGACACACACACACACAAACACAACAGACACGAGCATTTGCACATAAATGTGTGTGAATGCAAGCCATTTACACACACGCATCCACAGAGAAATCTTCTAAAAAGGACTGCCTTTGTGTGGTGTTATGGCTCAGGTCGAATTATGAATTTAACAAAGCCACAAATAGTTGAATGAATAATAACACGTTGCGACATAGAATAGTTCATCAGGGTCGTTATCTGCTGTAGCTACAGCATTGATTGAGAATCCCATAAAAGGAGCCCTTCACAAGATGAAATAAGCACTTCACTAGTGTTTTACAAATACGAACCTGAGAAAAGTAATGCTATTCTTTTAGGGCTCTCCAATGAGTAAAACTACTCCAAAGGTGACCTATGTTTGTCCTCGCTGTTGATCGCTCTTTTTTTAAAACTTGAATTCTTCCTCTGAATGCAGAGTTTCCTTTTTAGGTGGAGCAACAACTCCAAAAACTTTTCTTGGACACCTCTGAGGGTTGCAACGGTATGAGATTTTCATGGTACGCTAACGATAATCACAGTACAAAACTATTGCACTATCACGGTATTACAGAATTATTATTATTATTATTATTATTATTATTATGAATTGCCAGAATGACCCTTAAAGGAATGATTATAATTCATCATTATAATTAAGACTTGAAACTATTTTTTAATGTAAGCATTTGTAAAATGTCTCCCTTTTAAAAATAACCAAAATAAATGTGATATTCGCCAACCAGTTGCATTTTTTTAATATCATAGATATGCAGATCTACACGGTATATCAATCATCAACTTTCATATCATGGTATACCTTAAAACCGATTTATCGCTGCAATCCTACTTCCACCATACTCTTAGCTGCTGCTCCATCACGATGTTCTTTCCCTCCATTCTGCCCCCTTTAGCTCTGGCTGGTTGACGTAAATTGCATCACTTCATGGCGCATGAAAGTCGCCACAGACACCAGACACTTTCACTCCTGTATACTGTGAAACACAAAGAGCTCTCCCTGACGGCGATAAGCTTAATGAGTCCATTCTGGGAACTCATTCAGCGAGGGCCGCAGTGTAGCTTTAAAATAACAACGGCTTTGTTCCTGTGAGTATGTGAGTGTGCTGTCGCCCTCCTTACCTTCTGCGTCTCATCCTTCTTCTCCTGTTTGAGGATGTCAGTGAGGTTAATGAGCTTCTCCATGGCCTCTACCTGCCTGCTCAGGTGTTTGAGGTACATGCCACACGCCCTGCAGTATGCCTCTAGCAGCAGCCCAAACCTCTGGCTCACTGTTTTATTGTGCATTTCTGACCTGTGAGGAAGCGGCAAAGAGAAAAGGGAAACAAGGAGTGGAAGCAGGGAGGTAAGATGAGTTTTTAGCTTTCTAGAAAGAGACAGAGTAAGGAAGGTAAATAAACATGAAGAAAAAGCAGTCTGAATAGTGACTCACTTGAGATGCCAGAAGAAGAAATGACCTATCCTTTGATTGGTCAGGGCCTTTTTGAGGAGGAATCGGGCCAGGGGATTGTCAAGATACTGCTCATATTTTAATACCTAGGACAGGAAGAGAGAGAGAAAAGATTGGAGAAAAGAGCAAGAGGAGATGCACAGAGGAGGTTCAGATTAGTCATTTCAGACGCTATTATGTCTCTCAACATGAAGTCTCTGCACACCGAGTAACAAATACAACCGGAAAGTCTTCAACACAAAAGAGCAGCAGCATTCAAACAGACAGAACTCTGGCTGCCAAGGACACTCAGGCAGAGAAAGGTACTTCACAGTCCACTTGAATCATAGTACTTGTCGTTCCTCAGTGTCTTCCTTTTTACCCCATCATTTCATCAATCTCTTCCTTGTTTTCAATAGCCCCGACTCTCGATTAGACCTACCTGTACAAGCTGGATGAGGTACTGTGAGAGTTTGTCGTCAGTCAGGTATTTTTCAAGGCAGCGTACAGCAAAGTGCCTGACCATGGGGTCTGGATAGTTACAGTCCAACAGCTCCATGGCCTGCTCAGGACGGATAGACGGCCATTCCTTTAACAGACAGTACATCTGGAAAACATACAAGCCAAAACATGTGAATTTATACTCAGAAGTAAATTATATAAATCACCCTTTGAGTTGTTCTGTTTCAAGTTTGTAATTTTGCAAGATAATGTTGCTAAAATACAGAAGTATCAAATGCAGAAGTATACATTCAAATTTAAAAACAAAAGAGCAGTCCATTTCTAACAACTTGATTTAAGTAGTCAATTATCGAATAGATGGAATACATTTTTATTGAAAATACATTATGGAACAGTTGAGCTGAGAACATCTTTCTGTAACTCTGCTTCTTCTGGCTTATCAGACAGATTAAGTATGTATATAACACGCAGGTATGAAATAGCATGGCATTACCTGTGCTACTTCATCTCTGGAGTTCCATTTGACAGCGAGAAGGATCTTGGGAAGAATCTCAGGGATGTTCATGCAGTAGTGTCTGGTAAAGAAAGGAAAACTAGATCACTACTTTGTGTTGCTGTACATCTTAATTGGTTGTTTCTTCATATCTACATCCTGCATGCAAGAATACATCACAAATGTGTCATTTATTCACATGTATTCATCATACATAATTTGGTAATGGATATACTGCGTTCACATGGAATCAGACAGACAGTAGAAGGCACCTTCTGGACGGCAGGGAATAAACAAACAAACAGTCCGACAAAATGGGTAAAACAAAACACACGACAACTAGGGATCAACCAATATTGTTTTTTTCAGGGCCGATACCAATTGTTAGTAATTAATTAGACCATTCATTTTATCTGTGATTAGTTAAATAAAATGTCAATACAGATAATCTGCAAAATGCCAGATATCGGCCCCAATAATTGGCCAGGCTGATAATCTGTCAACCCCTAACGACAAGCCTATTGCTTATGAAGAATGGGATTCAAATTTTTTTTGTGTTTATTACGTCATGTATTTATTCCAGTCATGTCTAGTAATTGTCCAGATCGCTCATGTTTTCTCCTTGTGTGACGAAGCAACGTAAAATCCGGTTTTAAATTCCATCATGGAGGACAGCAAAAAGCTGAAATATTTTAATATTGAACTGTGATGCCATCTTCTGTTACCATTGCTGGCTTTCTCTGTCAGCCTCACCTAATATTACCGTCCTACTCTCATCAAAGAAAATGATATCTAGTTTCCTGATTCCATGAAAACGCAGCACTAATCTCAGAAATGTATCCTTTTTTTAAAAATGCATGTTGTATAGAAACAAAACAAAATGTTTTAACCATCTAGGATAAACTTGTATTGAATCTGTTTTTACATACAGGTACAAATGCGTCTGAAAATTGCTGGCTGGAAGGTTACCTGTGCCTCCAGAGGAAGTCTTTCTCCTGCTCAGTGATTTCTGAAAGAGGGTCTCTGTTACTCAGCTGTCTCATCTGCTCGGTGTCGCTCTCTGTCAGGGCGTGATCTCTGGCCGACCGGTTGCTCTGAAAGACAACAAAGAAAATACATTAATAAACACTGCAGTCTTACATAAACACTGTCATAATTAGCTTGTTGGTTGTCATGTTTTTCAAGTTACTATACAAGACCCCTACATTTACTTCATTGTAAAACACAGGGTAACACAGTAAAACATGGTTATATTATTATTTACCTCTTTTATCATACCCAAGTACACTAACTAGCAGCGTTACTTTGTCGCTTTTGGTTAGAGTTTCCATTTGTTATTTTTTTTCTTGCATCACAGTATCTTTAGATTTGCCTGTCTGGATATTCAGCCATGCAGCCATTATGAGAAACAATAATGGCCTGGAGCATTAACAACTGTTATCCATTAAGATCCATTACTATTAGGAAAGCTTCTCCAACAACTCAAGGCACAGATAAAGGAATTATTTAATGCACCATATTATGCTATCATCTTAAATAAATCAACACTAAATGGACCAGCTCTCTTGGATCACACACTATCTGGTGGACCTGGAACAACAGGCCAGCTCAAAAATATGTCTATTTGCTGTAGTCATTTACGAGAGCCCCACTCTTGTACTATAATCTAAATAATTCAAACATGCTCACCACAGTTTACAACCACAGTTCTAAATGAGTGCACCGAGATAACCATCGTTTTTTTATACACAGTCAGGTTTTTGTCGACATCAGCAAACCTTAGAGTCACATTATTTATGGTAAAATGAGAAGCTGTGTTCAAGCTGTGTTCAAATCATCTTCAGATCTGGAGCCAAGCAGCTCGCATCTCTGAGGCGTAAAATTCATTTGTAAATGTATTTAAAGGGCTGTATTTTTCTGGCACTTGACTTGAAAATAATGAATACTAATGAAGCATTTCCTTTTTTGGACTTCATCTTAACATGTACACAGCAAAACTAATCATTCATGTTTGTAGGTATTGAAAGTTTGAAAAGAGAAAGAAAGGGGAGTTGTTTTCAATTAAATATTTTCGGTTTCTGCTGTCAGTCAACGACATTAAGATCAGATCATTATTTTAGGATCATGATGACATCATCAGACAAGTTTAAAGAAATACAATGTAACTACAGTACCTGAGCTGTGATATCAGCTATATTGACATTTTACATGAATGATGACAGGGAAGGTGGTGAAGGAACAAAAGGATCAACTATTCAACACGGCCAAAAAGCATCCATTATTACCTCGAAATGTGTGTAGAAACGTGTTTTATGCTTGTAAAACACAATAAAATCTCAGCAACACACACCAAGGTGCTATACATGTGGCTGCAGAATAACAAACCCTTAATTTCTGAAATGTTTAGAGTGGACATCGACACTGTGACAGAGGCAGAGCACAACTGGAGCGTGAGCTGCCAGATGCTGTGAAGATTCAGCTGTTAACAACCCCGACAATTCCCTAAAATCCTGAATTTGATCTTCTTTCTTTTGTTTATCACTTTGCCAAAGGCACAGAATCTGTAGCTAAATTGTTACATTCATACTTGTCTAAACAAAGTCAGATTTGTGACTGTATATGTGCAATTTTAATTGAAATTTTAATTGTGCCTTTTCTGGCCAAGCTCAAGTCCGATGATGTTATCATCACATCATGTACTGAGTTGGGCAATCCTCCTCACATTTGACACACATCATGGATAACTTGACACATTGTCTCACACCGTTCACATCCTCTCACATGGCAGAGTAACTCCAGGCACACACAAGTCATGCTTCTCCTGCCACACATCATCTAGAAATCTGATAAGATTACATCACTGACACCATCATGAATAACTGAACACAGCAGCTTACAGCGGCGCTATTGAGCCACATGAAAAGTGTTGGGAACCAACTCAGTTAACAAAGTTTACATCAACATGGATTTTTTTTATAGTTTATTGCTGTGCTTGAAATTAACTATATTTAATAAATCACTTGGTGACCTAAATTTACTCATATCAATTTTTTTAATAAATTGTCAGGAATAAACTGAAAAGGTCTAGAATATTTATTGACACCTAATGATACAGCACATTTAACCAAATAATGGCACTAACTGTTACGTTATTGTAGACACTGTTCACAAGATTGTTTTTTGACTTAAGTTGAGCAGTTTTTTTTTTTCATTTTTGTTTTTTTTGCTTGTCAGTGTACTGTCTATGAACTTTTGGGAATGTTTTGGTGCCCAGATTTTGCTGTGGAGTGAGTGCTTCTGACTTCCACGCTACTCTTTGGTACAGAGAGCTGCATTGCGGGCAGTGTCATAAAGGGAGTGAGACTCTGCACTGTAAGGCTCTGTGATAACATGATTTTTGCTCTTGTGCTTAGAAGTGGTGAATTTAAAGCTCACAACAACTTAATATGACACACTCTTGGGCTTTTCTTTTGTATCTAATGTCGGAAAAAATGTTAGCAGTTAGAATAGAACAGAATAGAATAGGTCTTTATTGTCATTGTAACATGTAACATGTAGCTTGTTTACTATATGACAATAACACTGCTGTCACACTGAATGTCCCGCTGAGTCCCTCAAACTTTAAAACTTTAAATGAAAAAAAAAAAAAAAAACCTAAATTGTATTGACATGCCAAATCTGATTTGACTGGCACAGTTCTGTGTCGGGTATAGCCCTATTTAACACCCACATATTAAAAAAGATTCAATAACACCCAAATGTAATCACAAGTAGTGTCTTACACAACACACATATCCATTCACATTGCTTCCACACTACCATCACCACTAATTTAGCAGATTCACTCATTACATGTAATGCCCTCAACAAGGGTACAATCTCACCTCGCATTAGGACCTCATAAATCAATGTCAAATTACCTCATGCTACAAGGGAATTTAATGAGAGCTGGAATTCGAACACCTTCATTAATACCATCCCCATCTCTCCTAATAACTCTGAACACACTATGTTTTTAAGAAATGCATATTTCAGCTCTGTTACTTCCTAAATTTACCTACTTGTTCAATGGAAATATGAAGGCAAAAATTTATTTTACTATTTTTCACTGCAGTGTTTTTCTTTATTGCTTGATTTCACACCCACTTCTGTCACCAGCATCATACCTGCTAGCTCTCTACCGATCTTTGATATGTCACTTTAGCGAATATTTCTTAACTCTTATTTGAGTTTTAAAACATAAAACAACCCACTGTACCTTTCAGTCCACTGATTGGAGGCTGTCTAGCAGATTATTACCTGTCCAGAGAGGTTGTAGTTGAACCCCAGTTCTCTTGAGATGGTCCAGTTTGCATGATCCTCTACTGCATTCATATCTGGATATTTGACTGAACTACTGAAGTGGTCAAACTCCAGCTCCAGACATGGAGTTTCCTTAACAACAGAGATTTAAAGAAATATCATCACAATGTGTCAATTACAGTTTCTCACAAAACAGTCAAACTCTCAGTTAAACATCGAGACCTGCAACTTTCTTATACCCCATTTCTGGCACAGTCCCCATCTGAACATGACAGAAATTTCAATTTTTTTTAACTATTAAAAAATAATATGCCAAATTTGGATACCTTATTAGGGTTGGATCCCGTGACTCCTATGGGGTTGAGGAGGTCTTCAAGGCCGTGAGGGACAGGCCAGAGGTTCAGAGCCATTTTGTTGGCCACCAAAGTGTGAGTGTAGTCAAACAAGTTGATATTACCCCAAGCTAGCGGACAGTGCTCCTGAAGGCAGAAAGAGAAGAGAGAGAGACCCACTGATTGCAAATGTAATTAGTTTCAATATGAGATACTCATGGGAATAAAAAGACACAAACACAGATGGTGAATAATTTTGTGTAGAAGAGATTTTTAACACCATCATATTCTTTACACATTAAGGTTTCCTTATGCTTGGGACACATTAAAAGCAGCGACTTAGAAAAAAGCCTGTATCAAATACAACATCATACAATACACTCATATAATAGTCACTGGATATAGTAATAACAAAAAGTGCTTAAGCAAAGTGAGCACAGCCAATAGCACGTTAACAAGTAAGCTCAGCTTTTAGTTTGCTTAGTATAGCCAAACTTATTCCATGTCATCCCCCATGATTAACTGGACTGATGAAACTCTCAACTCGTATTGGGTTTTACCCTATTTAAATAGTTTAATGTCTTCAGTTGGGCAGATAGAGGAGATGCTCTTTGTTGGATGCTGTTTGTTTGCCTTCAACGTGTTGGTTTGCAGCATGCTGACACTTTGACAAAAATTACCCGGAGGGAAGGAAAATTCAAAATAAGATCCCATATATTTTCCAGCCTATGTCTCATAAATAACCAAGCTCACTTTAGTATCAAAGATTTTGCCTCCCTTTTGTCGCAGCCCGATCCTAATTTAAGAACTTAAAATGCACCTTTTTCTCTCTCACTGCACTGATCTTTATTTGTCTGAAATAATCCGCTCTTTAGAAAACAATAAGATCAAAAAGAAAATTCGACTGGCTTATACATTAACCTGCACTATTTCAGAATTGTCTCACTTCTGAGAAGCCTATGAGAACAGCACAGGAACTCCGGCTTAATTATTTCTCTGCATCTTATTTCTCCTAAGGGAGGTTTGAGGAAAAATATGAGCAGTAATATTTTTCTTAGAAGGTTTCAGTTATAAAGATGTTGGTGAATTTTAACAACTTGTAATAGATTTTCATTGATTTTACAGACATTTCACAGGTTTAAGACAGCCCAGCCCTCACACAGTAATAGATAAAATTATATTGTATAATCAATTGAACTCTTTATTGGACCTTTCTATGAGTGCTTGGTTATGAGATTATTAATTGTGGCACAGAAGACAGTAAAAGCATAAAGTCTTGGCAATACGTACAACCTTTTCATCTTTAGGTATAAAGGTTATCGAACAACTTTTAAACTGCAGAACTTCTGCTGGAGCTACCATGTAAGTCCTCACAAAGGCTGAGGAAATATTTAAGATAACATCTTGATCTTCAGAGTAAGTCTTCACTAAGGGGCAGAGATAGAACCAGGTGACAAAAGGCTGCATGTTGAGGCAGATAGAGTTACATGCAGACGGCCAGTCAAAACACGCCTATTTATAGTAAGTGCTGGAACAAAAGGCTACTGTAGAGAAGTGTTTGTCTTTCATTCAGGTGGGGCTTGAAAGAGCATCCGCTAACCTGACCTAAGCCGAGCCTGGCGCGGTATGGGATACGGCTCACTGCAGGTGTCTGTTACAATATCCATGTCTGGCATTCATTGACACACACACACGCACGCACACACACACACACACACACACACACACACACACACACACACACTCTCTTCCTCCAGCTTTTCCACCACAAGAGATGGCAGAAAAATCAATCAGTGTGGGTGTGTGTTACAAGTATCAGACCCAATGCACAAAACACAGACACGCTCCAGACAGTTTTACACCACATGGTTCCTAAACACAGTGTAAACTGTCACTTTTTATTGTAAATCTGATTTAAGACTTAACAATGTGTTAATATTCTGCTACACAAAGGACAAATCACTTCTCAGTTAATTCAATGGATTCCTGCCAACTCCTCAGCTAGAATTTTGTATGATCTGATTATTTCAGTAAACAGTTTTTCTGTTGTCAAAGTCTTAATTTCAAATGCTTTGATAGAAGTTTGAGAGAGAACATTAGGTCCTCTAACAACATGCCATCAGCGTGGCTTGCACCAGTGAAGCATATTCTAACATGAATGGAAAAGTCCCTTCTACTCGATTGTGTATCTGTTGATGTTTTCTGCCACCACAGCGCTCGTGGCTGATTAGTAATTAAACAGAGCCAAAGACGATACCACAGCTCCCATTCACCTTGGACACATATACTCAGACAGACTGACACATAGATTAGGGTGTAGTTTCATACACCAATACCACCATGTTCTCACACACACACACACACACACACACACACACACACACACACACACACACACACAGGTACCTATACATATAAGATCCTTCAGTATGGCTTAGCATGCCAGTCTTGGATAAAGACTGAGACACATGGAGGTCATCTGCTCTCTGCCAACATTAAGCTGCGATTACTGCAGAGCTGTCTGTATATCTGTAATATAACATACACTCCTATTGGTATTCGTATGATCAAGTATAAGTTTCCTTTGGCAAACATGAGTTCATATTTATTTGTTTGTTTGTTTGTTTGTTTGTTTGTGGCAAGTTATGGATTATTTTGTGTTTTATATCACAAAATTCAAAAATATGTGATTTGATTCAACTATTGTACTGTTGCATTTTCCCTTCATTAAAACAAATACTGTTCTATGGTTATTCATAACTAAATGGGTTAAATGGCTTAGATATACTCCTTTTCCACTAAAAGCCCCACACTAAAAATAGGCTATAGATTAATTTCCCACTGCCAGTAGACCTGAGCTGTGTACACAGCTCTGCAGAAAACAAGTTGTTACGATGTTAATGTTACAGACAAGCTAGAAACTGGTAAGTAAACAGTAAAAAGCAGCATGTAGGCCAATGAAAATGTTGGAATGATTACTTTTTTATATCACTTACTTATTCAGTCCCTACCTCAAACACTGACTAATTTGGAACAATGTTTGATGTTTGAGACAGGCGGTATTTTGTAGTGGCGTGTAACTGAATGTTGCCAGTGAAGGGCTAAAATTAGCCCGTTCACCCAGTTGCTGTATTTCCATCATTGCCGATCGGAGCTGATAAATACCCATGACCACTGCAGACTCACTGACCGGGGTGTAAAAGCGGATTGTTACATTTCCCATTACATACAAAAGCCAAATGTTAGTGGGTTTTTTGTGCAGTGGGAAAGAGGCTTAAGATGCTTCCAAATTTTGCAATCCAATTTCCTGTCAACTGCAATTGCACTGTGAAGTCATCATTTCACTGCTCTCTATCCTACCTCTTTGGCTCCCTTCCTGCCCTTGACAGAGCAAATGGAGAGGCAGAGTCTGGCAGCACGAGGTATGTCTGGGATGTACATATCATACGTGAGCCACTCATTCCACCTGTAGATAAAGGACGAAAGGGACAATTTATAAGAAGGGAGCCAACAAAACAACCAGAAACAATCTCAAAAGCCACTTAATTCTCTGATGTGCACTAAACAAAGTGCTTCCAGTAATAGAAAACTGAATGCTCAGACACCTTACACTGCTATTACAAAGGGCTGCGTTGAGCTTATACTTTCAGCAGCTTCTTTTAGCTGTCCAGGGGTAAAAGAGTTAACCAGACTTGGGTTTAACAGTAATGTAATACAGCAGTTTAGTGTTACGAGCAGGCACTAAACTGTTAATGCTACCCTCCTGTCTTAGACTACTTAAAGTAAATTAGCGGTGTAAATAGCCTAAAGCACTGTTTCAGTGAAATAAAGGGAAAGTGAATTTAAAAAGCTGTAATTTTCATTGCCATAATTTATCATATTGTATTGAATCTCTTTTTGTTTGGTTTGATTTTTCACTGTTTAAATACTGTCAATCACATTGTTTAAGCACTTTGTAAAAGCTTTTCACCAATTAATTTATTGTCTTAATTAATGTGTCATGCATTTAAGGACTGCTGTAGTGACTAAAATGTAAAATGTCAAATTAGGGATGCGCGATAATATTGGCATGTCATCGGTATCAGCCAATATTGAAAGAATGAAAAAAAAAAAAGAAAGATCTGAATCAGCCAACATGCTGATTTTTGCCTATATTACAAACAGATTTTTTTTAACGACAAAGTGAAAATGTACAAAATATCAACCCTATGTTGAAGTGTTTTTCTTATTTTGCACTATGAATGAACATTAAATAGCATTTTATTTTATGTTTCCATCAGCTGATAGGTCATCATGATAAGAGTATGCATAATATGATGATAATTCCACTACAGAAAAGATAAAAGGTGGGGGAAAAAAGTGGATATATCGATATCGGTAGTGATTATAAGCCAAATGAGATGATACATATTGGTATATTTTCGATAACAGCAAATCATGCATCCCTTGGTGGCTAATTACCTGGGGTTGGAGCAGGGTACTCTCTGTGTGTTGACATTGTCACACATCTGTTCACCTCCATGGTAAATGCCAGTTCGCACATATATCTATAAATATACAAGAGAAGCAAAATGCAACAAGAAAAAAACATTATTGAAAACACTAATACAAGATGTGATATCTCTTCAATATAACATTTTCCTATTGCACAACCTATCTCAGAAGAACACCATTAATAGCATGTAACAGCTGTCATGATAAATGATCATTATACTTAAGAGGCATGGAGTCTGGCAGTTTTGTTTTGTGAAGACATTACATTTACACAAATGATTCATGACAGCACAACATGAACAACGAGAACTGCTCTCCCTCTCTGTTCACATGAGACCTGGACAATGACTGTTTGTTTCCACAGGAAGTGAGGGAGCTGGAAGATGGGACACTTTGGACAACTGAAATAACAGTCAACTGATTTTGCTCAAAATATCTTCATTCAATAATCTGCAAAAATACAACAAAAAACAACCACTTTTTTTTTTTTTATAACAAAAAGATCATTATTCTCACTTTGGCTGATTCTAATCTACTACCACCCATGTAAGAATAGAGCATAGATAGGGGTGATTCAATTGAGACACAGACACTGGTATATTCCCCACCTTGTCTATGTCTCGTATATTAACGTTAACATAGGTGGCACACAGGATCCGGATTCGCAGCGTTCCGTTGATAGTCCACAGCGACTTGGCAGCTGCCTCGCCATTCATATAGGATGTTGCCGTGGAAATGCGGCGAGAGTATGATGGCATGACAAAGTTGTCTGTTGGCAACTGAGAGTATAGGCTGTCCTTCGCCATTAGCATCAGGTTAGGCATCCTGCCCAGCATGATGCAACTACGGATATACTAGAGGGAGAAAGACAGAGGGAGGGAATGACGCAGAGGAGGTTGGTTAGAACAAAAGTACACAGAGCTGCTAGTGTTACAGCGTGCATAAGTGTAACCAGTGATAGCAATTGGCTGTTTTCCAGCAGCTTCAGAGGAAACAGTGACACTTGGTGCATCTTCTACTTCTACGATCTTGCTCACATAGACTCAGAGCGTGGGCTCACATCAGTGCGCATGAGGAAACGGTTCCAGTGTTTTTATGAATGTTGTCCACAATGGTTACAAAAAATAAAGCATCTGAAATGCATTAGGCTTTGGCTATACCTTGATACGGATTATCAAAAGTCCTGGATCAGCATCTCAGTGCTGAGTTTGATGGCTTTCTGTGCAGACTGCCCCCAACTATGCCTGCTAATTTTCCTCATGCTTCAATAAGCATTCCAACTCCTCATTCATGTAAGCCAGCAATGGTTACACTTATCATTTACTGTCATTTAAGTTCAGAATTTTCACAAGTTAAATGTTTTCTCAATTATATTTTTTCAAAAATATTTTGGTCTCTTACCTTATACTGGCTTATGGGGTACTTTTCCAGCAGGTACTCATCACAGCCACAAACTTTGAGGATGTATTTACCCTGATATTCTTGAACACACATCTTTAGCTGCTCTGGAGACAGCAACATGCTGCGTGTCTTCTTACGAATGGCCTCTGCAATCACCTTTAGGACAAGATACATGCATATAGTCTACATTAGATGATTATGAGGGTTAAAGCTGGAATAATCAACTTGCAATGCCCAGGGGCCATTTTTGCAAAATGATAGGAGGCCAGGGACCAGTTGAAGCAGCCCTGCACAAGTCAGGTGCACACAGGGGCAGCATTTCTAGGATTTTTTGGACATTTTGGACTCTTCATCTGCCATGGGGTTCAGGTGATCCTCCCAAGCCACTTTTTTTTAAAAAAAAAAATAGTTGATCCTACTTTTATGTTTTTTCATGCACTATGGAAAATCATTTATATTCTAAGTACAAAAAAGGGCAAAGCAATTCATTGTTATTGTGAATTAGAAAATGGTTGGCAGACCACCCTCCACCCAGTAAGTTGAGTATCACCAGCCGAGCGTAACACCTTTTAATTTCTTCATTTTGAATTAAAAAATTAAGGTTGCACATGTCTGATTCATTGTCTTTTTTTATTTCAGCACAAATTGATCCCACCTGTTCAGGCACACAGTCATGGTTGATCTTCAGCGTGTACTTTTGTTTGTCATTGTTTGGAGACACAATCACCCAAATCACAACAATAATTTGACCTACAAAAAGAGACAGAAAAAAGACAAAGCTCAGGATAAAATAAAAAAAATCAATAAATCAAATTTTACTTGAGCAGAAACCCCAGAAACAATAACCAGCCACCTCTAATAATCCTGAGGTCTGAGGGTATTGTATCGAGCTTCACAGTTGTAGCACATCAATCCATTCATTGAGTGCCCTGGATAGGCTTAAGCCTTAACAATGGATAGGACTGTGGGTCCTATCCATTGTTAAGGCTTGCTAGTAGAGATCAAGTATTGATAGAAGGCTAAAACGATCACCTCTTGCTCTCTGTTGTCCCTTTATTGTCTTCTAGTGCTTTTTTGTGTATCATTGTTAAAAAAAATAGTAAGAAGTATTTTTTTTCTGCAAAATTGGTTCAATTGTACACTGAAAAAAGAAGACCATTCAAGCTGTTGCCTACCTTTGTCGAGTTTGCTATAGATGTGTTTGGGAAGTTCCTGTGTGGATTCCACATTGGGTGGGTAAACATACAGCGCTCTGCTGTGGGGCCCACTGGCATCTCTCAGCTCCACAGAGTCTTTACAAACATTCAGGATGTTTCTCCTGAAGTCCTGAACCTCGGGGTCCTTCACAAGGTCAAACTCACACACAGGCATACCAATGGCGAAACCTGACAGAATGGAAAACAGAGTCTTTTAAGGCAATTTTGGCTAGATAGGTGCATTTAGAGATACACAGAAATAATGTTTTATTTTAGTACGTCATCACTGCTTATTAGTAGGGGTAACATAGCTCAGGCATGCTTTTTCATTCCCAACTTTATTTGTAGATACATTTGTAGATTTACTTTGTTTGCATCAGCTAAAAAGCTGGTAATTTACTGAAACTTTTTTGCATCTTTTTTTATTTCCCATTCAATTATTCATGTTCCCAACTACATTTTTTTTTACTTTCATTTAACTAAAAACAAAAAAAATAACAAAGTGATAAAAACAGTGTTATCAGATGAGAAAAACCTCTCACCAATCTCTCTGTTGAGGATCTTTTCCTCTCTGTTGCCAACTGGTTCAATGACCTTGAGGAAGGGCTGGAAGAGTCGGAGGTCACACAGCCTCCGGGTCTCATCATAGAACTCTTCCCGCTCTGCTTCCTGCAGGCAGGAAAAAAAAACAAAACAGGCAGTGTTCAAACATTTCCACTTTCTTTTTTCATGAAAAGCATTGGTGAATTTCTGTTAGAGCTGAAGGCCTTCCTGCAGGTGTAGAACGGATGTTTTGAAAAAGAGCAATTGTGTGTTTTTAAGTACAGAGAGCTGAGATCCGTTAAGTTTTGCAGAGAGGCAAGAAAAATCTGAACTACTTATTTTTCACAACAAAGCGGAGGCATTTTTCTCTGAAATCTTCAGAGATCAAGAAAAATTACAGTATTTGATGAGTCCCAGAGACCTTTTTATTTTTAATAGCACCTATGGCTATTACACCATTCATCTTTATAAACAGCAATGGATTTCCATCATGTTTTCTCATTTAGATGCACACCTATGCCCACCAAATATTCAAATTGAGATTGAGAGTTCTTGCCTGTGTAACACTGACAAAGATGTAGGACGTCTCCTCCTGTAGGAGGTGATGGAGGGGATATTTCCTGGCCTCCTTGAACAGCTCATGTTTGATGGTGATAAGCGTGGCCTCGCGGAGGCACTCCAGGGTCAGAATCATCCCATTGGGCAGCAGGCAGTCCACCAGGATCCTGCAGACACATTCAACATCATTATATTTTAATGACTAAATCAATTATTTACTTTTTACTTGCTGTGTCCTCTTGGAGTATTTCACATTATTGATATTTTTTTAGCATTCAGTAAGGAACATATATATGAAATTATGTAACAAATACAAAGGCATGTGAATTTTGGAGCTTCTGGAAATAATAACTGTCACTGCCTGTGTACATACAAAAAAATGTGCTTAGATCCACAATAGACTCTATAATGTGCATACCTGGGAGGCATCAGGTGGATGCCCCATAGCTCCCCTGAGGACGGCCTGGGAGGCATCTTCCTCTCTGTCCCCCAGCTCAGTCACACAGTTAAGCTGCAGAGCACAACCTAAAAGATAACAACACTTTCAAGCGAGTTCTGATCCTCAGGGTGTAAAGCAACTGGCTGACAGCCCAATTCCACTTATGCTTACACTTAAGTGGTGATACTTAAAAAATAAATAAATAAATAACTGATGACTATAGTTTACTTGATGCTTTTGTTCAGGCTGCATGTAAGAATGTTGTTTATGCTGTTATTAGACCAACTGGCACACATAGTTCCAGGGTTCCTGCAGCTCAAAGAAAGGTAGATTTAAGACCTTATTATATTATCATAAAGGCATCCATTTGGTATACCAACAGAAGTGGGAAATATTTGCCTTTTTGGCTGGTTTTCTGAGCAATTATGTGTTTCTCAGTCTGCATGTAAAACAACTCCACTGTTTTGATTCCAATCATGACAAGTATAAGAAAAGGAACTGATTGAATTATTTCACAAAAAATAAAAATAGATTTTAACAACTAAAAATCAGAAAAAAAGAGTCATACAATGCTATTCCCCATGCCTGAGCATTTTTAAAACTTTTGAAAGATGAATTAAGTTAATTTAATATCAATTAAGACCTTATTTTTAGATGAATGAATTCACTTTTTAAGACTTTTTATGGATCCACGTGCTTCACTTTCAGGGTGAGCCCATGAGTGCACACACAAAGCAACCCAGTGTTGCCAACTGAACAGCTATTTATGTGCCTTGTGACTTTAAAAACTCCACCAAACTATTTAAATGAAGAAAAAAAAATATTCAGTGACGCAATTAGGCAACTTTTTGCTACATCTGGTAACATAAAAATAGTTGCATTACTACTCTAAGCTGAAGAGGAAGGCACTATTGCTCGGTCAATCCGCAGTCCTGCTTGTCCTGCTGTGGCTGAAGCTCAGCTGTGCTCGCTGAGTTAAAGAGAACAAGCATGTTCAGTCAACCACACAGCAGCAAGACTAAAACAAGTACAGTGACTGACTGCAGAGTATCCATGGCATGTGTAAAACTGCCGCAGCTTACTGCTTTATGTCACTCAAGTATATCTCCTAACAACAGGCTGCACTTATAGTCCAGCCAGTTCCTTTTAAACTCATATTTCATCAAAAAGATTACTTATACCCGAATTAAATGGGTGATCCCAGACACCCATAATGCATATCTTGAAAAAAGCACAGACAGACACACATGCATATCTATGCAAAACAAAAGACTGAGCTGGAAGACATTTCTACTTGCCCTTAAAGTGAAAAATTATGTAAAATGCATAATTTGCAGGAGTTTTGCTGAGGGGGGAGAAGGGATTTTTAGGCATTGGTCATATGAAGGACAACTTACCACATTTCATCTACACACACTACCCACATTGTTTTGATTCAAAGCTGGTTGAAAATTGGTGAAACATCCCTTTTACTGATGGTAGGGACACACAAATAGTTTTCCTGTGGTCTCTGAAAAGAAAATATATTTTAACTTCCTGAAAATCATCTTCCAACAATCAAACACGTAAAGATGGACTTAGTATAAGGTTGGAATCAAATTGTTGTGCTTGTTCTGATCAACTGCCTCAGTGTCTACTCCTATATTCTTCAGGCTTTGGCTTCAGCATCATCTTATAAAATCTCTAGTCCATTTATCAGCAAGTCAAACTTCAGTCTGGATTATCCTTTACTGGTGATAACTCAGCACTACCACATGGCTTAATCCTGAGAGAGACCATAATCATCTTTCTGTTGAGATCCAATCCAATCTGAAGAAGTCTCTCCACTCAGACTGTGATGGGCTCTTTCACTGAACAGTACTTGGCGCGACACTTGACACTAAATGCAAAGACAGAAGAACTCACTGCCATGTTGGAAATTCAGCCTGGTCAAGTTATAACTGACACTCTAACGGTGAGATCAAATCCAGCAAAGAGACCTTCATCACAAGCCTTTCCAGTCCAATCATCTCCCATCTGAGCATTACGTATGCTATATTTCTCTTTTGCCACTTTCACAAATGATTGAGTCTCAGCAACAAGAATCAATTTAAATTGAAAATGAAACTCTAGTCTAAAGTCCACTTATTATCACAGGGATGTGTCTTTTCGCACCAAAGCCAGTTAGACCTCCATTCAACCCTTGTCGGTCAAAGGTAGACAGGTCTAGATTGGATCCAAAATTCTGGACCACGGCCCACAGCTTATTTCAGTGATCCAAAAAGAGTTAGAGTGGAAATAAATGACAATTTCATCTGATTTATCGGCAAAGGAAATATATCAGAGACTGACCCATTCAGACATATTCAGATCTTCCCAAAACATACTGTAGGTTTACTGCACAATTACTGTGCATTCCAAAAGTGAATGGAAACCAAAGTAACCATGTTTGTGCCATCTCTGTACAAAATGTATTCCTGTTTTTCTCACAAACAAGTTGGGTGTTATTTTTCAGCATGGATATCATATCAGTGTGGCAGTTTAGGACATAAAAAGTGCAATGACTTATTTACACCGAGCAGGGGGCACCAGTGTGGAAAAAAAAAAAATCATGCTAAAAAAAAGATCTCAGGTAATCAAAAAATATTTTTTTTCATCAAAGAATCAGATTTTCCACATAACCATCTGATAAGATGTGATTAGAAACCGTTTAGAAAAGGGCAGGCACTTTCATAAAAATACTCTGCAGGTGATTGGATAAACCATCTGTCTGTCACCATCTATCATGGGCAGACTTCAACCAACCAGATCAAGCAAAGCCAGCTGGTAAATCAAACTCTTGCTGTGGCAAGTCTGCAAAACAGCAAAACATCTTTTCCATTGAGAAAAGCCTCCAGTGCTGTCCTTTGCTCTTCTCTCAATGAAGAAATACTATCCAGTTCTGACAGAACTGATACTTTTGCAGCATCTGCACTAACCTCTTCACAAGCTGCCAATACTGTTTTGAACAAACTATCACCTCTGGTGGTCTGACACTATTTATTATCTTTATTCTGACACTAGAAACAGATTACAGTACTGTATCTGCACTCGATCACAGCTTTTTTTTCTAAACCTCTAGAGATTAACCTCATGAATACATTACTTTAATTTGTGAACACAATTCCTCACAAAGAAAGAAAAAATTAGCCAAGAGTGCCTTTCTAGCCATAGCTGTTTTTCTACCAGTCAACATTTGCTCATTCAATTCTCTGTTCTGGAGTACTGGGAAGCAGCAGGGTCCTCTGGGACTGCACTGACGCGAGTATTTTAGACAGACTGCTTATGTCCGACACTCACAAACACAAAAACAACACAGTGACTCAACTGCAACAGATTGTGACACGGTGATGGGAAAGTATGTGTTTGTGTGGGCTCTTAGAAAATTACAACATGCCTTATTTTAACCTTCAGCCAACTTGTGGCCATAAACAACTCTAAGAAATAAATCAGGATGAGAAGAAAACCAAGAGTTATTTTTATCATCATATATTGAGCCAATACCCATCTTTTATTCATTACATTAGTGTTTCATTGCTCTTCTTCTTCATTAGAATAGTTCTTAACAATAATAATAATTGTGGCTGCTATTCTTTCAGGATTGTATTAGCTGTCAAAACTGCATCAAACTGCAAATATACTGCATCAAAACTGCACTGTATTGGTATGTACGTTCTGGGTGTTTCCTCACATTGACTTGGTCTGTATTACAACATTATGACAAAGAGTCCTGCACTCAAAGGACTGCACAAATGCAAACTATACTAAAGATAACATCATGAAGTCCTTAAAAAATACATTATTACCCAATTACTAAGCTACACTACTGCAACACTTTAATGAACTGATAAAGAAACAACTGGTGTTCAGTAACAATATTTCATATTTTCTCTTTGGAAAATGGGTGGTGGATACTTTTTGTGAGGAAAAAATATTAGAAAATAATGTGGACATAGGAGCTGAGCCTTTACTGTTCATTTCACACAGCTAGACTACTCAAATAAATTAGGGCAGGCGTGTTCAGACTTTTTTGATGGGGGCCAGATTAGATAATGTGACAATACTTGAGGGCTAGTTGCTTCTGGCATCATATGGCTTATAAAAAAAAAAGAAAGAAAGAAATGACACAAAGACAACTGTTTCATCTTTAAGTGAAAAAGTATAGAAGTATAGAACACTCGTGAAAGCTCTTAAGGCTTCTTTGCTGTGGCCATATCTGCTACCTTGCAGGAAATAACAGGTGTTTGGTAAACGTTAGTTTGCTTATTTACTGTCTGTTTATGAAAACACATTAGTTTTGCCTACGTAGTTCCTGCTTGGTGTGTGTGTGTGTACAAACTATATGATTGGCACAGAACCTGGGGCGCCAGAGCCTTCTCCATAGCTGCACCCTCCCTCTGGAACTCTCTCCCCAAACACATCCGGGACTGCACCGACCTCTCCCACTTTAAATCACTTCAAAACCCACCTTTTCAAAACTGCTTTCTATGTTTAATTAATACAATATGAATAATAATACTGTGTGTATTTAATGATCTTTTTTTTGGGGGGGGGGGGGGGGGGGGGGGGGGGGGGGGGGGGGGGGGGGGGGGGCTTTATGACATGCCTGAGTTTCTTGAAAAGCGCTCAATAATAATATAATAATATTTAATAATAAATGAAAATGAAAAAAAATGCAAAGTTATCTTGCTTAATTAACCAATATTGTGTTAATCATATAATATATTTTGAGACAAACTGAGGGCCATTTAAAATTGATCTGAGAGACACAATTGGCCCCAATTTGGACATGACTGGGGTCATTATATTTTCTAAGAACAACACTTATATGATCTATCAATATATATTATAATTAAAATCCCTCACAACATCTTGTCTCGCTTTACACTGCCTGTATTACTTTTATATCTCTCAGTGCCATCTACAAGGAGCCTAAACACCAGATCGGATGCAGTGGTGAAGGCACCTGGCGAGATGCCCTCCTGCACCAGAATTTAGAAATGTTTTGGGGGTTTGCAACTGGGGGGAATCCACAGGGAATATCCATGACATGACACTTTAGCCTCTGAATCACCACCCGCTATCTCACATTTTTCCAGTAATTCACATACATCTGGTGTTGTGCTCACTGACGGCTGTTTCCCTGGTAGAATGAGCAACAAAGCAAATCGGAGCTTTGTTGATCTAGATTGACTTCCTGTGCCAGAGCCAGAGAAATTGCAACAAAAATAGCAACAAGCACAGATGAGACAGACCCAGCTATAGTAACTGTCTTAAAGTTGACAAACAGAAATGACAACTCTATGCATGGATGAATGACTACATGATGTACACGGGGCAACAGAGAGGAAAAAAAAGAGTCACATCCTCTGAAATTTTGACATTGATCCTCCAACTGATGAAAAAAACTGTCATCCCAGTTAAAAGTTTAAAGATGCAGCAGAGGCAAAAACTGACAGTTAATGAAAAAAGTAAAACACTGAACTTTATTTTCAAAGAACAGTAGCATTGAATATGTACAAAAACAAGCCAAAACGGAAAACTCTCAGTTAAAACAAACCACCCACTGAGCAGTTCTGCGATCTGTGACCCTGATCAGGATGCAGCTAAGCACTTTAGGACAAAAGAGGAAGCTTCCTCACAACACAGGATGTGGGGAATGGGGAAACACTGGCCTAGACACAAGCTTGCATTGAATACTGAAACACAACTGCACAACTACTTGCAGTGGCACTAGCTAGCAACGGAAGGTTGGCAAGATCATATGCTCAGTCTCTACCACACATACATTTGTGGCTGATAAAAGGTTTGAACCACATTACACAATAATGTGGTTTCAAGAGAACACTTGTGAAACCTTGATCGATTTAAATTTTCTCTATTGAATTAGCTTTGCTATTTCGGCTGGCAGTTACAAGAAAGCAGACAACATTAAATATAAAATGTCTTTGCTGGACTGTCAACACAGGAGTGGAATTTGTGAAGCATAACGTTACCTAAGAGAGACGCCCTCCTATTTTGATGATGGGACGGTTCCACCCTTCATGTTTCAATCCATCTTCAGGCTGTCACAGAAATATGTGTTGGGAGGAGAGGACATGAAAACACAAACAACATCACACACTCTGAGCATCTAGCAGCAGATTCACACGGGCTAGCAGCAGGTTAGCTAGCGTTGGCTGTTTAGCTCAAGAGCTGACAGCTACACAGCACCGTGAGTTCTCGATAAAATGATAATGTTGTATCTATATAATAATAAAAAAAAATACAAACAACCGCTCTAACTAAGTCGGCTCTGTCTAACCACACACATCTCTTTCGACTAACCTGTTTGGGAATGGTTAGCTAGCTCTCTTGTTCACTAGCTAACGGCTAACGCTGAGCATGTCATCCCCATATTGGCAAATATATTCCCTATATTAAACCCAACCAAATTTGTTTATTAGAAAGGTTCAATTATCACCATTTTAGCATGATTGCTCACCCTGTTGAGTTGGCGTCAACGCAGCGAAGCGTTAAAGGATGCTGGTCTGAGAGACTCTCCCCGGCTAGTGCTAGCCTTCCAGCTAGCCAACCCCACCAGTCCCCAACGGCCCGGGCTAGAGGCTCCCGGCACCGGGCGAAGCAGGCTGTTATCTTCCGTCTGCCAGCTTCCGTGCCACTTGTATGTGACAGTAAACGTTTCTCAGAACCGACAAGAAATCCTCTCGGGTTGCGGGTTGTAAGGCGTACAGTTACAGAAAATAAGTCCAAAATGTCCCGTCAGAGGGGCTCAGCTTGGGGATGTTATGAGCAGCTGCTGAACTGCTGGTAGACTGGACGGGCTGTCTTGCTGCGGCACTGCAGCCACGCTGTCTGTCCGGGGCCCTCCTCCCTTCCTCCAACACACAAACACGCACAGGCACAGAGTGAAACTGGGTGTGATTCATCAGTGTGATGTGTTAGTGGTAAAACAAGTCGCCTCAATAATGCCCCAAACCACAAAAAAACATTTTTTTAATTCAAATGTTATCACAGTACCACACAATATCATCATAGCACACAGATAATATGATACAACACCACGTCTCATTGTTTGTGGGCGTGACACCCACTTGTTTTTGTAAAGCAGACCACAATTTGTTGAGATGAGGAGATAAGATAAGACATTATTGATCCCCTGAGAGGAAAATTCACACTTCACAGGAGCACAAAAACAGGCCAAAGTGATAAAAGAATAGCAACATGACACTTTCAATTAAACTAATACAATTTAACAAGAAATTCCATTTAAACCACGCAGTCTTAATTGAGGTGGAGTAGTCACTTTGAGATATGACAAATAGGGCTACAATGAGCATCAAATATGAAAATATATAGCAGTGATATATATCAATAAAATATGAAATGCCCACACATAATAATGACTATTATTACTAGTAGTCTAGTAGTAGCCTAGTTATAAGTATTATCATTATTATTATTATTATTATTATTATTATTATTATTATTTAATCACCATCATCATCATCATCTTCATTCGTAAAACATTGATATATAATACATACATATATTTGAGGACAAAAAAATTAAACTTCTACTTACTAGCTTGTTACATGGAGTAACCTAAAAATGTCAATATTACAATGTAAGTAGCATAATATAAATAGTATTGTGTAGTGTGAACCTAGTAGGCAATAATATTATAAAATATGTATGTACTACTACTAAAGTACCACTACTACTACTAGTAGCAGTAATAATAATAATACATTAACAAGTAATATATATATATTTCACCTTACTGTCCAAATTTTAGAACCACTAACAACAATAATAATAAGAAGAAAAAAACAGTAAAATACATGTAATTTATTTAATACTTTATGATATTTTCACTTTTACATTTCTTTTGGCAATTGTAGCATTTTGTTTGATTTGCCCAGAAATTAACATAATTTCAATCACAACATCATCCTGTCTTTTTTTTCTGCAGATTTGAGACTCATTAATAGCTAACCACTGGTGATTAGAGTGTACCACAGAGGTGTAACATATTTATACAATGTGTCATGATTGCCACCCATGCAAATCAGCAGCGGTGGCATCGGAAATGGACTGTACCAAGAAGGAGAAGGACGCTGGAGGAGCCTCGGCAGGGTTTACGTCTTTGAAAAAAAAATCTAATGCTGCGATGATGAGCTATTTATTTGCATTAATGTTACAACGCAAACGTAATGTGTTTACATGTTATGGATTAAGGTGTATTGTTGCTGACTGCCTCTTCCGCTGTTTCGCTCTCTTCTCTGAAACACCCCTTCGGTGAAAGCCACAGTGTCTGAGCGTGTGGTAGCGACTGTCAGCCTGCCTGGCCGCCCGGTTTTTTTTGGAGAGAATAAGTTGGCAAGGGGATGTGACTGCGATGATGGCGCTGCAGCTGAAGAACGGGGATGCAGCGTACTACCAGAGTGCGGATTACTGCAGAAATTACACTTCGCCGCCTGTCAACTACGGTGACAGCAACCATTATCTTGCCCGATTGCCAGGTAAGGAGAGGCTTGCCATACAGGATCTTCCCCTCTGTCAGCAGGCGTATGCGCTAATGTGCAGGGATGGAGAAAAATCTAACCAGAGACGTTCGCAGAGGAGGAAGGTGGATGCTGAAACCGGTTGCCCTGGTGCTGCTGTCATCATCATAATGTCATGTAGAGGGGTGCACTAGACATCATTCTGCTCAATTTATAGAGCATGGATGCTGCGATGCAAAATCTGAGGTTGTCGAGATACTCTAAAGGACTCTTGGAGAGTTGAGCTGATGTAATTTGAAACAGTGCATAGCCTCAGTGCAATGCTCACTTTCATCTCTCGTGCATGGCAGTCAATCCAGTGGTTGTCAGAGCAGGTGAAGAAACAAAATCGTCGCTGCTCCCTTTTCATGCATTGCTTGATCTGCACAGATGATGGTGACATGTGGCAATTACACAGTTTAGTATTTCTCTATTGCACCTGCACAGTTGCTGCCAATACAGGAAGGTGTTACTCTTGGTTTTTAGGGACTTGTGTCATCGTCATGTAGCTATAGATGATCCACATTTACAGGATGTGACTATTCCTGCAATTGAACTGACATCTTCATTGCACTGACTGCGTGAAATCTCACATTTAAGTTAGTAGAAGTTATTGTAATTGATTGGAAGTCAAATGTACACAGTGCCAAAATAGGAGGACATTTTTATGGTAAACCCTCAATCATTTAGTATAAGAATAAAGATTCCAAAGATTTGCTGGATTAAATAACCAAAACTGGTCTTTCTCATTGTACAACTTTTTTTGCCGGCCAAGTAAACAATATTAGACTCTGGGAGTGTGTGATTGGCTTTTTATCATTTTTTCAAATGAAGCCTGAGGTCTAGTGCTAGTTGTTTTCTAAAAGAGGGAATGGATAATTGCTAATCAATAGCAGCCTAATGCACAGGCCAGTTGACTGGTGCTCAGGGTCTCTAAATGGGTATACCGCTCACTTTGTGATCATTATTATATAAGACAGTCAAATCTTTGGTGCTGCTGAGATATAAGAGTGAAAGCCAGGCCTTACTGTTACGTGACAGTATATCAAAGTACAGTAAGACATACATGGTCTTTGCTGTTCTCTGCGGTCTTCCTGTGCTCATTGAAGCAGATGGAATAAGCGCAGGAGGCATGTGCTTCTCATCGCTCCATAATTGATGTGACACAAGACAGAACAGCAAGAGAAACTCTAGAGAAAATGAAGACTTGGCCTATTTAGAGATTCTCAGTGGAGGCCATGATATTATCAGATAGCGCGAAGAACTAATGAATAACTTCTGAGGTAGTTTGAGATTTTTCCTCCCCCAAATCTGGCCGATTCTTGTGAGACTTTGAGAACAATATCTCTTCACGAATATATGATGAACATCATTGCGCTGTCAACCTCTTGATCAGCTGCCTTCTGCTTCAGAGCAACATTACATGCTTTGACTTGCAAAGTTGATTCCTTCCCAAAAACTCAAATGCAAAATACAAAGGTGTTTTTGACTTTGCAGCAAGGTCCACTGCTGTGAACATGCATAGTGTATGTGCTGTAGCTCTGTCGACTGCACTTTGTGGACCTGGATCTGGGTCTCTGAGGAGGTGGTAAAAACTGACCTTGGCCTATCTAGCTCACACTAAAGCTATGGAAACATATAAGCCCTGTTCTTCTTTCAGCCACAGTAAAGCCACTACAGGAAATCTTAATGTCAAGTAATTTCATAAGAAGTAGCATCCCCAGGAGTTGAAGAAGAGGTCAGGAAGAAGAAAACACTTTGCGGAGAGGCAGTGTTTGAAAAACAGTTGAAAGCAACGTCTTCAAGCTTACTACATGGTAACAGATATCCAATAAATGCATATGGAGTTAGTCGCCTATTTTGTAGTGCTGCAATGTGAACTCTGAACTACTTGATGAATGATATAAAGCAAAGCACAGCTGCCCTTTGTGCTTAAAATTGCTGCTGTGGTGAGATTTCCGGACTGCTGTGCAAGCTGTCTCAATCGGAGTTGAGGGGTTCTCATGAGGCTATTCCTGATTGGATTGATGATGCATGTGGAACTTGATTGGTGGATCTGGTTCGGGATGGCGTTAACCCTTTGAAACCTTAGCAAATGGCTTTTCTTTCAAAGAAATGGGAATAAGGCAATGAAACAACAAAAGAAGAAATGACCCAAACATTAGCAAAAAAATAAAATACTTTTGAAAGGCATCTGAAAGCAGCACAAGAAGGGTTAATAGTGATCTCTTTGCATTGAAGAGTTGCCTGATTTAAAAATTCATAATATGAATGTTTGAAGCTCAGTCTCAAAACTTGCTGTATTTTACTATTTTAAGCTTTTAATGGCTATATCCATTCATTAAAACAACGTTCATCCTGTTTTGTCTCCGTCTTCTGCACCAAAGCTTTAATTGCTGGAATATTTCTGCAATGAAAATGAATTGTGTCTTTTTCTTTGGATTTTTCTGTTAATGAAGCTGTGGTTCTGTAAGAGCTTCTTTCCTATAACTGTCCACTCACAATGGCCAATTTTCACCCGCTCCCACTGATGCTTATTGCCAATAAATCACTGTTGGTGCTCCCTACGGATGCCAGAGAATATCTGAGAAGGAGCTCCCATAAACAGCAAATATACAATCTCTCATACGCAGGATATGTTTAAACAACACTTACAATGCCAATAAGTAGTACAACTTATTTATAAATATATAATTGCTGCATAATGTTACCTTATTAATGTATGGGCAACCCACCCAGCCCTGTCGACTCCCCAACACTCTCATTTTGCAGTTGACAGGACTATAAGGTCAGCGCCCTGTCCAGCATACCTTTCTCCTGAGGTCAGCCAGGCCAGGTGACAGACAGGCAGCCTCTTAGACTGGACAGACAGACTGACAGCGAGCAGCAGTCGGAAACACAAACACCTCGGGATGTTATTTTGGGTCCATGAATCACCACCATTGGGCGTCCAATTGGATTCCAGATAAAAGCTTCCAGCACAGGGAGTTTTGACACAGCTGTTGGCCTATTACTGACCTGACAATATAGAATGCGGTTAAGCACATACACACACACACACACACACACACACACACACAATGGAGCATTAGAGTGGCACAAGCGAATGAAATCAGCATATTGCCTTGCCTAATATAATGCTCTTTCTTTTCTTTTTTCTTTAACATACACACACCCATATCTCCTATTCATGTACACACACACACATACAGACTACATTATCCATTCGAGCAGTCGTGCTTCAGGCTGTGATCTCTCCCGATCAAAGATGCTTGGCGATTTTTATTGTCACTGTCTCCGTTTGTGTGTGTGCACATGCATGTGCATGTAACGTCGTATGCATGACTGCAGGCGCTGCAGGCTAAGCCTAATCTTTCTCATGCCCACTGGAGTGTGAAGCTCCTCTGTCCGAGAATGTGTTTCCATTTGCCCATCTCTTTACATCTCTACTGCCTCAGGCATCCAGGGGGAAAAAATGCTTCCTTTCTTAGTGCCACTGTACATTGGTCATTGGATTTTCACCTAGATCTTTCTCGATGTGTGTCTGATGATCTGTAAATAGACAAAATCCATTTAAGTCTGCAGCATCTGAAGCATCAACAGTCCAATCCAATGCAAAAGCGCTTTTTTTTTATTTTTTAAGAAAGTTGTTTTTTTTTTTTTTTGCCTGATGTGTTTGTTTTAGTCTCTTAGCTAATAATATCACTGGTGGCACTAAATTAGTCAGTAGGATTCATCCTCTGTGAACTATGAATACAAAATCTCATGACAATTCATCCAACGGTAGTTGAGATATTTCAATCTGGACAAGTGCGGTGGACCAACCAACCCGTATTACTAAAAATGGCTAAATGTGTTCTTTGATTGCATCAACTTTCTGAATGCTGTCTAGTTTCCTTGAATAAAAAGTACTATTGTCTGTACAACACTGCTTTCCACATCACGGCTGCTGAACTTCCTCGTAAACACATTTCTTCGATTTGTAATATCTGCCCCTGTCTTGAAGTAATGTGTATGTGCCTCTAATGTCCACAGGCCCAGAGACCATGTTGAAACCTCCCCTGAGTCTCTTCAGCCATCCCCAACAGCCTTTCCACCACATGGACTCTCTGCACCAGCTGGGACCTCCGCCAATGGCGCCTACGCAGCCTCTCGGCCCACCACCCCTTGCCCCCGCACAGGCCATTGGACCCCCAAACATGGCTCCTACCCAGACTCTAGGGCCCCCTCCCATGACTGCTACTCACACGTTAAGACACCCCCCAATTACCCCACCACATAGCCTAGGCCCCCCTCCAATGGCCCCAGCTCAGCAACTGGGGCCCCCACCAATGGCACACGCCTTGGGGCCCCCACCTGTAGATCACACACAAGCAATTGTGCCTCCAACCATGGACCTCATTCAACCATTGGGGCCTCCACCTCTGAACCCTGCACAAGCACTGGTGCCCCCGCCTGTAGTGGCACCCGGAGCCGGCCGATTCCCCCTCCCTCCCAGCCCCATGTCCTCCCCTCCTGCTCCGGGCCCAGACCCTTCACACCTGCCCCCAAGACCCCCAGGACCGGCTCTCATCCCCGCCCCGATGTCCTGCCTCATCCCCGGTCCTCTTCCGGGTCAAGCAGCTCCAGCCAGCGAGCAGCCCCAAGATGAGGGCTCTCTGCTGGGGATGGAGGAGCAGGAGGACTCCCTGGGGTTGGGGGAACTGTGTAAACCACTGTACTGTAAACTCTGCAACGTTACCCTCAACTCTGCTCAGCAGGCACAAGCTCACTACCAGGTCAGCTGAAATACACATGGACAAATCAAGTAAATTATCAAGAAGTATGCACAAACACATATCTTCTTATTTTTCTGTCTAGGGGAAGAACCACAGTAAAAAGTTAAGAAATTTCTACGCTGGCAGTCAACAGCCTCCAGCCATCAGGATCCCAGAAGTCCTTGAGGCGGCTGGCCAGACATCCCTCAGCTCAGGATCAAACGACAGTGATGCAGGCAGGCAGGTCAGATCCAAACTCAGCAACTCAGCACCAGCCTACCTAAATGTTACAGTTTTAGTCAAGGATGTGGGTGTACTTCTGCTCAAGTGGACAGTCTGCTGATAGAGGTAGTTTCCCTGTGTGGAGGCGGCAAGGAACTGCACAGTCATTCTGTTTTATTTAAACAGCGGAAAATCATCATCCGCTCACCACCAAACAATTTACTGCTGGTGATCATTATGGAACATTTAGCAGCCTTATATTCACCAGACAGCCAGAAAATAACCAAAAATTTCTGTAAGTGCTGTATATGGGAAAAAAGTTTTTGCTAACAAGTTTGCAGAATTAACTTAAAGGGTGATGAAATGTCATTGTTGTGTTCACAACTTGTTTCTCCTGCCTCAAAGTGCCCAAAAAATCAGTAACTGAAGGTTTAAGGATTCACCATGTCTATGCTTGTGTTCATGTGAGGTCAAATGGCCAAAATTATCTACAATGTAGACAGCAGGAAATGTTGTATACATGCAACTGTCTTTTTTTGTGCGACTGAAATTACCTAAATAGTCTTGCAGCAAATGTAAGGATGGGCTATAATGGCAAAGAAGAAGAAACTTCATTAACGCTGCCTCTTTGTGTGTTGAAATCTGAGCATCTCTGATCTTTGTTATGGTAGATAGTCTGGTCCTTAGTATTGGTCATGTATGTTAGTGGATGTGAGTCCCTGTGAGTGTATACCACTGGCTAGCTAATTGGCACCACTCTGCACTTGCTGATAAAGCAGTTACCACTAATATCAGGTTGGCGCTGTTACAAAGGCACAATGTCCACTCTTGGGTTTCCCTCATTCTAGCAATGTTAGCTCTGTCAGCACAGTTGCCGTTTACACAGTTAGCACTGTTGAGAACCACATTGAGAGCCATGTGCAGACAATCTCACCCCACACTCTGAATCATAGATTATAATCTGAATGTTGCATACAGCTACTTTAACACTGTCAAAAAAAAAGCAACAATATAACCTAAACATTTCCCTTGTCTTCATAATCCTTTAAATATGTCAGACTATTTTGGACTTCAGCACATGGATGTGATTTCTTTCGATTTAATAACTTTCTTCAGTGTGCATTTTTTTAGTTGAAAATTCTTTTCTTCCTCCCAGCATGTATTTCTTTTCTTTCTCACTGGTCACTTTCTAACTCCTCTCACCACATACACTGCGCTGCTTTGTCCTGTGTTTGCAGGCGCAGTATAAGGGGGCGACCCGGGTCATCTTGGCCACAGAGAATGACTATTGTAAGCTGTGTGACGCCTCCTTCAGTTCACTGGCAGTGGCACAGGCTCACTATCAGGGCAAGAACCACGCCAAGAAACTACGACTCGCTGAGGCCCAACAGAACTCCAATAACATGTAGGTTTAATTATAGAAATGCTTTGCAGGACACAGAGGTCTCGTCCTTGTTTAGCTTTCTATTGGCTCAGCATTTGTCTTGCAGATCTCCTGAAAGCCACTACAACTACCTGGTTTGACTTCTCTCAAGTCTAAAGTTGTGATAAAAAAAATAGGTGTGAATGGGATGAGCCAAACAAAAGGTGTAGAAACAGATGGGCAGTTACTGTCATCTTTGGATCAAACAAAGTAATTTGTCTGGTGCTCTGCCTGTTTCAGGGAAGGCAGCAGTGAGACAACCCCGAGAAGAAACAGAAAGGATGGCAGTGAGTACAGACTGGTGAAAAACCGACGCAGCCCACAGCTTCCTGCATCCATGCCAGGTAAAATATTAAGAAATAAATAGATTAACGACTTATTTTTGAGCTGTTAATGTTAAACTGTCAACAGATACATGTGTTTACAATGTGGTTTGTATGTGTTTGTGCAACACATCAACCCAACAGTAGCATTTGTGGTTTATTGGTGAAAAAATTAACAATCCTATACGAAAAAGCTACTGTTTGCTAAACTTGCCCCCTTTGACGATCATAACTCAAGAAAGTATTACATTTGAACACATACAAAGAGTTATGTTAAAGAAGCAATCGGCGGTCAAATATTCCCTTGCCCTGGTTATTTCTTTTGGATTACTTTAGATTCAAAGAGAATTTAGCTCCATTTAACGCACTCCACTCCACTCTTTTGCACTGGCATCTACAGGATCCAAGAGTCCATGCTAAAACTGTGCAGCCTAGTGAGAACTGCACAACTATTTGGCCTTTGGCTGCTCAGAATTGATCTCAAATGTGATATAATCCATAATGACCTCTGCACACATACTGTATATACTGTATACAGCACTGTATACTGGAAAGCCAATTTAGCTTCCCAGAATGCCGCCATGAGCTCCAATAGCTCACTGAGCTGTAGTGGAGTCCCTGAGGGAGAGAAGAATTTCACATTTACTGATGTCAGAATACATCAATGAAGTAAACTGCTGCAGCTGGTTAGAAAGATATGGTGAACACAAGAAAACACTTAATAATCTGTTCCTAATATTAGACTGTCACACATCGAAAATTTTAAATTAAAACAAGCTTTGTATTTGACCTTTTTGTCCTCTTTAAACATCTAACCACGAGTTAGATTTTTTTTTTTTTTTTAAGTAACAAACAGCCTCTGAAGGTAGCATTTCTGTGCTATAACAGTGGTTGACACTGTGCAGAAAATCCAAGTAATAATGTTGTAATATTGGACCTTTTCACCCAAAGCATTGTGACTGTTATTTGATGCATTTTACACAATTATAGGAGCAGCCACTTATTGACATCCTGAGATGTTTTGGAAAAGCTGAAACGCAGTGGCTCTCCTGAGGGTAACATGGTTGTAAACATTTTACCAGTGTGCCATTTAACTTAAGGGTTGGCAGACAACGTTTTTGGCTGAAACTTTATTTTAACTTTACCGTGTTTTCTGTGTGTTTATGTGGGTGTCTTCTTTTGACCCTTGTGTGTGTGTGTGTGTGTGTGTGTGTGTGCGTGTGCGTGTGTGTGTGTGCAGGCGTGTGAAAACAGATACAGAGCAGATAACGTCAGACTTTGTGCTGACGTCAAACAACCATTTCTTTCTCGCCACTCTGTCTCTTTCCACAGACAAAAACAGTAGCACCTCAGCTGGAGATAAAGCAGGATAAATCATAAAGTCAAGCCAATTCCTTCCCTCTACCACTCTCTCTCTGTCCCCCATCCACTCTCTTTTTTCAAACACACACACACACACACACACACACACACACACTACAACGTTCTGCTGATTTAATCAGTTTTCTTGATGGACAAATCCCAAAATAGCCTGACTCTCTCCTGCGGTTGCCTTCTCACTGTCTTCGTATCTCTCTCTTGAATCTCCTTCTCATTTTTCGTATCCGTAACACACACACACACGCATGCACACACACACACACGCACACACACACACACAGACACACACACACACAAATACAAACATACAAAAACAAGCAATACTCCTTTTCCAGTGATTCACCTAGTCGTAATCCTGGTTAATCTTTATCACACATCATTTTAAGTGTGTGTTGATAGTCTATATTCAAAATCATGTGGCTATGATCTCATCTCATTTGCACTAAAACAATTAGTGGATTAATCCATTTTAATAATCAATTGTGTCAGTCATTTATCAAGCAACAGCACTTGTTAGGAGCCATGCTAACTGCTCTGTGAGGCTGCACTTAGGCACAGTGGTGTTTTGAGCTAAATGCCAACATCAGAACGCTCACAATGACAGTGACAATGACAGTCATGCTGATGTGAAGCAGGTGTAATTCTGAACCTCAGACTGTATAATAAAGATGGATGACATGACTGCTCCCCAAAAGTTAAGCCAAAACATCTGGACGGTATGGCGAATGGAACATGGGCCACACTAAAAAGTACGCATCATCACATACATTTTTCCCAAAGATAGTTTCTGTCATTTAAGGATGTTTTTATCACCCTAATGTTTGTTCAAGTGTTTGTTATTTGATACCATTATAAGGGGGTATGACATCATGATTGACAGCTCTGTGCTTACAATCGAGGGTGCTGCTCACAATTGGTTGGGCAGGTGAATGGGCGGGAACTTAATACAGAGGAGATGACCATTGTGCAGGCTGTGGCTCTATATGACTCCCATATCCAGGATATTTTCAAGAAGCTGAAAAAGATAAGTGACAGCGTCATATTGTTTATCATCGGGGTACAATACATACACAATAAATTCTGTTCTGCACTTGCCGAAAGGCTCAATAGCTGTCGAACTATCATGGAACACTGGGATGATCTATTTGTTTCACGGAGACGTCCACTCAACAGTCAGCCTTGGTTCTGAATATATTTTAGATGAAATAAATATATGGGTGAGAATTACAATTCCACAATTATTAAAATGTCCTTAATAAAGGACAATAAATGAATGATTTATACATGAAAACTCTATTGTCTTTCAGTCACCATCTATTTCACCATATCCAAAAAATTCTGTCAGCCGAGGGCACCCAAAGAGCACCTCAGCGGACACCGTCCCTTTATTTCTAGCATCATCTGCTGTAACTCTCCAACATCGCAGCTCTAGTTACACTGCATGCATGAAATACACCAGGAGAGCCCAGGAGCGGTGGAAGTGGAGACACATCATCCATCTTTACAGTCTATGTGTTCATGTTTGCCATCTGAGTTTAGCATGGTTACATTTCCTATTCAGCACTTAACACAAAGAACAGCTAAAGCTGATGGGAATATCATTAGTTTTGATCATTTTTTGATCATAAATGACTAAATATTACCACTAAATATCAAAATTTTGACCTGACAATGGTACCATAGGAAATTTTAAAGGAACACCAGAGTTACTACAATTATCCTAACGAGGACATAAATGTCCGTACAGAATTTTTATGTTAATTAATTCAATAATTGTTGAGACATTCCATTCAAAACCACAAATGTGAACCTTATGGCAGTGCTGGAGGAAAAGTCAGGCAATCACCAAAGACATTTGAATTCATCCTCTAGGTACCATGGTTACCTGCTCCAAATTTCATGGCAATTCATCCAACGGAGACATTTCAGTCTGGACCAACAGTTGAATGTCTTTGGGTTTGGGACTTCTCTTGTTTAAAATGAGAAAATTTAAGACCTTGGGCTGTTGGAGAGTTGTGTGTTTTTCACAATGTCTGACATCTTGTCAACTAACAACTAGTGTACCATTACAATAACTGATAACTTATGGTATAATAGTACTGTTAGTCTTTAATTAGAGTGACCTTCTAGCTGTCATGATAGATAAATCTAATAAGAATCAGCCACTTTATGTGTAGCTACAACTTACGTCTCTCCTGTCTGTCGTCTCTCCCCTCTTGCTCCCTCCAGGACCGTACTACAACCCCAGACCGAGGCAGCGCATCCCCAGGGACTTGGCCATGTGTGTGACTCCCAGTGGACAGTTCTACTGTTCCATGTGCAACTGCGGAGCTGAGCAGGAGACGGACTTCAGGCAGCATCTGGAGAGCAAGCAGCACAAAGCGAAAGTGTCAGAGTTAAGATACCGCCACGAGATGGAGAACCTCGGCTACAGCTAAGAGACATTAGAGGGGACGGGGTGGGAGAGATAAGACCGAGATTAGAGTGGGACAGAATAGGTGGAGAGACAGTCCAAATCCAAAGTGCAGTGAAGCAAATTCTAGCCCGTGTTTGAAGGGCATATTTAGTGAAGGGATTAGCCGAAATGGCCTCAAGATCTTGTTGCAATTCATTTGATATACGCTTAAACACTTAAATCCTCGTATTTGACATAATGCTCTGGCATATGATGCCATAATTGGATTTGATGGATTTATTTGATCTGGGTATTACTCTTGAAATTCAGTCTGTATTGAATCAGGCTGCAACATGTATTGAGAAAAGGATGGATTTTGAAGAATCAATCAAAAAGTCTCTTTTTTAAAGGTACTGAATCCAATTTTTTACCCTCCATCTGTTGTTATATCGTCTCTGGTCAACTTTTTAGGTGGGTTGCATTCACAGACTCAGGACACAGGTGAATGCAAATGAATTGCAAGAAGTATTGAGCTTGTACAAGCTACAGGAAGAGAGTGGGACATGCAGAGGGGTCAAGCATTGAAGGGATTGTTTGGATTGTTTGAAGTAGGGCTGTATTGGGTTCTTATGCGTAGTCAGAATATTACATGTAATAGAAGGCAGTCAGCATACCCCTAGTTTAGAGATGCAGACTTAAGTCCGACACAGAAGCCCAATTATGTACCGCTGTGGATGGGGGTTAGCAATAAGACTTATTTTAACCACCTAAAAAAAAAAGTCCCACCTAAAAATATTAAGTCTATATTGAGACTATTCTTACCCCTTTACATTTCCGTCAGACAGCCTGTTTCTATGGGGAAGCCGTTTATGGCTTCATTTCCCTATCTATACTCTCGACAAAGCCACCAGACTCCTTTGAAAAAAACATCCACCTCGCTGATCTGGTCTACAACTGCTTCAAGCAGTTCAACTTTGTTGAATATGAACAAATCTTTTTAAATGCCAAAGTCTCACAATAACACAAATAAAATAGCTGTCTGAGGCAGTGGTTGACCAGCAACTCCTGTATTCAGCGATGTTAAATCACTTTTTTCTCAAAGGAGTCTGGCTTCAAAAAGAGCAATATAACAGCTTAATTTTCCCATTGGACATCACCATCTGACAGAAAGATAAAGTGATAAAAAATACTCTCAATAAAGCTTACGCTCATACAGTACATAGTACGTTTTGTTGCGGACCCCCTATCAACAGCAGTACATTGCTTATTTTCCGTGTCCGACACCGGCCTGCTTCTCCAAAGTGGGGGCCTGTTGACTGACATCTACTATTTGTAACATACGGTCTAAGGAGAAGTACTTCTTACAACCCCAATTCAAAAATCTGAAGTATCCCTAAGAGAGAACCCAAAATATAGAAAATGGAGAGAAGTCTCGTCCTTGGGAACACAATCATTACTGAGGACAAAGTTTGAGACTTGTTTCAATTCCTGTGTCAATCAGCCCTGCAGGTATTTTTGTACAGACCCTACAGCAGGGACTTCAGGGCCACTTATACTGTAGTGACCACTGCGCCACAAATCCAACATGTTTATAACCTGCCTAACACAGGTAGTAACATCCAAAGCACTATTAGCTAATTTAAAACAACAAAGCACAACAAACAACATCATGTGGTAGAAACAGTGTTAGATGAATCAGTTAGCCTTAGCCGACCTCTTAGCGTAGTGGTCCTTTGGTGTATATCAGGCTGAAGGCTACACACCGGCTAGCCTTGTTTGTGCCTTTAGTGAGAATTAGGCTAAAGAGTAAACTTTGGCTAGCCATTTTGACATATAGCGGAAACCAATCTACAGTATTGATTGGGTTTTTCTATATACTGTGTCACCTCTCCTCTTGTGATAAATCCACCTAAATTTTATGTAAATATTCTCAAATTATGTTATAGATGTAAATAGAGGATAATATACACTGAACAAAACTTTAAACGCAACTCTTGTTTTTGATCCTATTTTTCAGAGGTCTAAGTTAAAGATCTAAGACTATTTTATTAACTTAAAAGATATATTTCTGTCAAATTTTAGGAGTGAGCTCTTCTCCTTTTCCGAGATAATCCATCCACCTGACAGGTGTGACATATCAAGATACTGATTAAACCGCATCATTACTACACAGGTGTGCCTTGGGATGGTCACAAAAAAATGCTGCTCAAAAATGTGCAGTTTGATCAAACAAAATGCCACAGATGTTGCATGTTTTGAGGTATGTGCAATGCTGACTGCAGGAATGTCCACCAGAGCTGTTGCTCTAAAACTGAGCTGTTGCTCTAAAACCACCAGAAGACATCCCAGATGTTGTTTATGCAAATTTGGAAGTACATCCAACCGCCCTCACAACTGCACAAGTCAGTTACAATGATGAACTGCTGTCAGGTCAACAACCAGGAGCAGCAACAGATAACCCGAGTAATGACTCCTAAACCTGAAAATAGCATTTTAGCACCTCTACTTCTCTTGGCTCAAAGTCAATGGGTTTAATGTTTTGTTTTTTTTGTTAGAAGCCTGAAATATGATCTGTGGTCAACACAAGCTGAAGAGACTTTCCCGTTTTGTTCTACAACATAAAATAAGTCAGTAAATACCCCACTCGCAAACTTTTAAGCTTTTATGTGTCTTAAAAAAGGCAGTTGCAGACAAGTGGCTAAATGAGACTACAGAACAACATCAACCTGAGTAGCACTGAACATGGCTTTACAGCCTCGTAGTAGTGGCAACACAGGTGTAATTTGTTTATAGCCTAACATTTAGCTTTTTACTTCTGGCAATTTCACCTTAAAAAATCCTGAAAGCTGTGTTCATTTGTAAAGATACTTTGTGAAGGTCCTGAGCTGGTGTAGTTATACATTGTCTACAGTTGTGAAGGTGGTTGGATGTACTGCCAAGAAAAGACATTGCATGTAGCTTATGGTGGTAAAATAAACAATCAGTTCATGGATAACAGCTCTGGCGGACACGAGTACAGTTAGCCTTCCCATAACACGCTCCCCCGAAATTATTGGTGAGTGTGTTGTGTGATAAAACCGCCCATTTAAGAGTGGCCTTTTATTATGATCACATCTGCTGAGTACTTTAAAAAAAAGTCTGATATCTTTACATGAAACCTCTAAAAAATGGGAGCCAAAACAAAAGTGTTGGGTTTAAATTTTTGTTCAATATACATGAATACTACTAAATCTTTGGTTAATGTTAGCCTAGCATATCTTGTAAATACTCGTACTCTATTAAATAATTATCAGGAATCTTGTACAAAGTGTGCACTGACTGAATGTCTGTCCATCAGCTCTGTATGTTTTTGGGTGGATTTTACCATAGGCCCTCTGTACCACTTGAGGTGATGCCCTTGTTCATTGGTGAAGTAACTCTGGTTCCATCTGTCTAGTTAAAAGCTGCTAGTCTCATTACTGTGACAGTGCTGGAGGAGCACATACATGCCAGGAGAGGCCTGTTTGTGAAGCTCAGTCTTTGTCTTGACAACAGCCAAACTGGCACTGTAACGGGAGGAAAATGTTGGAAACTGAATGCGTGTAGCCAAAAGCATTTAACTCCAAACTTCTAATTAGTTTGCAAATTGCAAATGAACGTGTGTAGAGCTCATGGATGTTACTGGTTGTAAGACATATCATTTAATTCTCCCCAATCAATTGTGATTCCCAGAGGGGACATAACCAGGTTTTACTGCAGTGTGAAGCAGCTGCAGAGGAGTCACATGGATTTGTGCACAGATTTTTTTTTAATGTTGTCTTGGTTTTTTTGTTTATCCCTTATGACCCGGGTCCAGCTGTTTTTTAAGTGTTAAGCCCCTCCCAAAAAGATCACTTATGTAATCGGAATCAAATTAGATTTTCTGTTTCTGTTTATTTGATTATCTGTTCCAGTTCAGTTGTGCCGAGCTGAATGCAGTGCAGTCACAAAGGCCTTTTTCGAGTGAGACAGTCATACTTTAAACAACTAAAAATGTGAACTGTGCCTTTAAGATTGGCTGTGATCGCCACTGAATTCAGAGATGACAATGACAGGGCCAAAAATTTAGCATTTTGATCATATGAAATGACTTTTGTCTTTTAAGTTGTTATTTACAGACTGATGATTCTTTGATCCTATAAATAGGAAAAATGTATTTATTCCTCAGATTTTTTTTTTTTTTTAATGTAGCAGTTAACACTTTAAAATTCCTTTTAAATAATGCAGAAAAATCTGTTGGACCAATTAATTTTTTTTAAGTATTCAGCTTAAAAATGTGTGTTAATAAGTATGGTAATTAAATAGTTAATTACCCTAATTATGAACAAAAGTTTTTAAATTGATAACCCATACAAGTTAATTTGTTCCATCTACGTTTTCAACATTATCTAAAAGAAATTCTATTATGTATTTAAATACCACATTTATGAACACACATTTTAAAGTAATTACTCACAAAAATAAGCAAACAAACATTTTCTTTCACATTATTTAAAAGGAATTTTAAAGTGTCAAAGAGATTTTACGTCTTGATTTTGAGATCTCAGCATCTTTCACCACAGCAGTTTCAGTTTAAATTTGCTCCTGCACAACAGCCGTGTACACACACTCCTACATAATTCAGTCAGTCAAAGGTCTGATCAGGTCATCAGAAGTGTTATAAAGTGAATTGAACGCAGCATCCTGGTTTGGTTAGCTGTGCGGAAAGGCAGCTGCTCACATCTTCCACAGAGCACAAACACACACCTGATCACACATGAGGACACTCAGGAGAAAAGCACTGTGAGGACAAAGTGCTGTGGTGTTTAGGGATTTAAACATGCAAGAGAGGCACAGCCAGAGGGAAAGAGAGAGATAAACAAAATGCCCGGCTGTTTTATTATCCCACTGTGCTGTATGGTGTAATAAAAAAAAGGAACAAAGATGCACTGATGAAAGCAGAGCTGTAACCAAAGCTGTGGGTGAGACACAGCTAGTCGAGGAGTTCTTCTTCACATTAGGCTGAACTGCAGTCTGTTAATAGCACTCCTCCTCCTCCTCCTCCTAGAAATAACACGCTTTGTCTGACAAGAAAGAATGGGTTCCATAACCTTTTATTATGTTGACAGGCTCACACTCCAAAGCAGCTACTGAACACCTCGCGCAAATTATGAAATAATGAACTGCAAAGGAATGGAGGGAACAAGGAGATCGTAGATCAGGCTGCTAACAGGCATCACCTAAACAGCCTTTAAGATCAGACAGTTGCCTGGAAACCATTTTTGCTTATGTTAAGTCCTGTATCTGGACTCAGTAAACCAGTGTTTCCTAAACCTTTTGGCTTGAGACCTTTTAAAGGTGTATTAGCCCTCAAAATGTCTATTTGCATATCAATGACTCACCCTGTGTTACCATCAATTGTTTAAACATTGTTTTTCTCACATGCTTCAACAGGGAAAGAAGAATCCAAAAACATCCTTGATGAATTGAAGTCAAAGGGGGCCACGTTTAACAACAGAAATCAAATAACTATCCATTCATATGCTTAGCACTTCCCAAACACATGCATTTTTGCCAAAATGGTTCAATTTAAAATACTTCCGCATTTATTTAGTCTCGCACACAGATGAGCTGCATGCCTGGACCAGCACGTGCATTTGATTTCTGCTTTGAACTTGAATTATACTGCACCAGGTGTGTGAGATTTTATAAACAGATGTTGACATTATTTTTGACATTATTTTTCTGTTGTAAATACCACCCCCTGTGACCTCAAGTTATCAAGGTTGTTCACCAAGGTTGTTTTTTGATTACTTGTTCACTGTGGAGGCATGTGAAAAACCCCCAAAACATTTTCTTCCATGAATTCAACATAACATGGGATGAGTAATTAATATAAATATTATCACTTTGTTGGTGAAGGGTTCCTTTAAAGTATCTAGCTGAGACCCCCCTGTCACAAGTTAGGGCGTCAGTGAGGACAACCAAAGATTAATTTTTTTTTTTGTCCGATTTTATCTTTGAACAAAACGGGAACCCAAACCCCCAGAGGCCCCAAAAATCACAGGTTTACTCCTTTCAAATAGGATTTTCTACTTTTTTAAATTGAAAAGTTGTCAGGGAGTTTGCACAGCTAAAGTACATCAACTAAACTAGAGATTACATTATCAGCTGATCTTTTGCTGTCCTGTGTTGTAGAGGAACTGTTTCAAAACCTAGTTTTAAGACCTATTAAGACCCCCTTTTTTACTCTCTATTGTGCTCACATGTTGCATATTTTTTTGTTAATCAGATTGCCTAACTTTTCTTTCCTTAGGCATTTTTTGGCTTTAATGGAAAGACAGTATTGTAAAAGCAGACAGAGAACAAGGGAAGGGTGGCAGGTTTGGCACATCTAACTATGTTGTGATTGTGTAGCATTTAGCTATAACCATTTGGAAACCAGGGCATTCGCCAAGTGATATCAATCCAGCACATCAGTGGGTGGTTTCTGAGTGTCTGGGTAAACATTGAAACTACTTCATATAGTCTGCTGATTGCATTGTGCTTGATTGAACTTTGAGGAGACTGGGTATATATATACAATTTGGGGCCCCTTAACAAATAAGTTTAGCCATGTGTCTGAAGCCTGAGGTAAGGCGTTTGGTATTTCAGAATAAAACACTATTTAAAAAAACAAAACAAAAAAAACAACATTATTTTGTGGCAGAGACTACACTCTGCCTTAATCTATTTATGAGCCCAAGTTGGGAACCCCTGCTTTATGTCATAAAGACATTTTCTTCTACTTATTTGTGACAATATTACAGATCTCACAGCAAAGGTTTTAGATTGGTTTCATTTTTGAAAACATATAAAAGATCACTGACCCTTTGCTGGAAAACCAAAGGAGGCCGCAACATAAGTATGAATAATGATTAACATTTCATCCAAATTCTTTTTGTTCATTTGAGAGTTTTAAAAGGAAAAGACGTCAATCTTTTGGCATTTTGTCTTGATTCAAGAACATGTTGAAACCAGGAGGCTCTAATTGAAAAGAAATGAAATCAGCTGAAATAACATAGTAAACACTATTTGTAGTTAATGGACTAAAACATGCCAAACCATTGGTAAACCACTCTTTCTAAATGGAACTATTTTTGGATGGATATTGTTGCACAAATGTTTAAGCCAACAACCTAAAAACCCAATCAAAAAAACACTGTGGTAAATAAAGACATATAACTGTTAACATTAACTGTTAACAGGTTCATTATTTTGGCAATAGGCATTTTTATTTGCTCTCTGTTCACTGAAATTGATTACATTGCATTTGTACTTCTAGGAAGACTGTTTAGTTGTTTTTTTTGTAATATGCTGAAATAGTTCAAATACCCGGGGTGCTGATTTTGTTTGTTTTGTTCTAACTGTGACTGTAACAGCTGGTAACTATAATATACTGAGAATTATTGGTTTCACTGTTTCTAACCAACCTGAATACTGATGTGTTTCAGCACCATAACTAACTAACGTCAAACGTCAGTGCTTCATTGTAAATGACAGAGAAGTGTTACATATTGCACCATATAAACTGTATTTGGGTTACTTTGTGCATGAGTTAAGACTTAATAAGTGTTGAGATGTTTCTACTACTGAGAGAATATATGATAGTGAGGATGCTGTTCAAGAATGTTTTATTTCTGAGGTTTGGCTGGTTGGAAATGTCTGTATGCTGTGCTGAATCTACAAAAGGGCATTGGAAAGAATCATGATTTTGCACTGAATATAAAGAGACACTTGTAAAGAGAAGTATGCTACCACATGTTGTTTAGTTCAAGTGGAGACTTTGCTACCATTGTCATTATTTGCTTCTCGATTATTTGTATCCCAATGTTTACAAGGTGAGACGCTGAAGCTGTTATGGATGTGTACCATATCTGTAATTCTGTGTGTTTATCCATGTGTTGCACTGTTGGACTGAACAGAGCAGGGCAGATGGGCTTCACTGTGAGGTTAAGTCAAAGAAACAAACAAAAAACCCTCAAAAGATGTTTATCCAATTACTTATTAGACATAACTGGATGCTACAACCTCTTTTTCCAAAAATTCAGTCCAAAACACTGCAGTCAGGCCAAGTCAAGTTTGTTATAAGTTGGGCATTCACTGCAGACTCAGAAGCGTCTTCTTAGTTTCACTTTCACCTGATGATGGCGGTAGGAAGACAGTAAGCTCACCACTCAGCTCTTCCATTTACTGCTAGGGGCGGACGCAGACCCTCAAATGAACAGAACCATGTGTGCATCTGAGGTATGTCTGAGCCTTAAAGCTGTCGGAATAGCTAATAAAGTGAACCTGGATTTGAGAATTTCTATCACGGACTACAAATTGTTATTTTTTTTACATTTCTGTTTAGATTAAACCACCATGCCAGGAATTAGTTAATTATTAAGACTTAAAGATGCCAGTGGTTAGACTTTTTTAACCTTGGAGAGAGCCAAGCTAGCTGTTTCCCTCTGCTTCCAGTCTTTTTGCCAAGCTATGCTAATAACCTCCTGGCGCCAGCTCCACACTGAGCACACAGACATGAGAATGGTATCAGTCTCCTCATCTAACTCTCACCAACAAAGAGAACAGGCGCATTTCCCAAAATGTCACAATGTTCCTTTAAATCTGTGTTTTTCCTGCATGTACCAATTGTTCCTGTCCACTTCAGCTTTACTTTCGTCTAATATTACTCAGTAACAACATATAGAACAGGTTATGCTTGCCTCACATGAAAGCCCATGTCTCCTGGTCTACAGACTGTGTCGGTCTTGTACACTGACAGAATTCAGGACCCCTCACCTCCATCTATTGTCGGTGGGGGGGGAGGGGGCTCCCAGCATCGCCCCCTGCAGGACAAAATACACTCCTGTACTCTCTGTGAAAACCTCAGCACACTCTCAGTGCCTCTGAACAACGTTGCCAATATACCCGGACTGACTGACTGACTGACTGACTGAGTAGATGGATGCCTGGACGACTGATATACTAATTTCTGAGGCTGTGTGTGTGTGTGTGTGTTTTCTGACGGATGAATAAACGTGCAGATGATATTAATAACTAAGCTGAGTTGATGATTATTACAGTGAATGTGTGTCTCATGTGTTCTCCTCCACGGCTCGTCTCATACCGCTCCGGGGGAGATAACTGACTCTGTTAGCTGACGCTGTTATTGGCTCACAGGGAGGAGACGTTCTGCATAGCCTAGTTTCCACTGCACTGATAGCCAGGCTTTACTCATTATTCTTGATATTACTTCCTCTGCCAAGAAAGCTGTTCTCGTGCCCCTGGTAGTTTATTTGTTTGCCCGTCAGCGGGATATCTCACAAACGTAATGAACAGATTGCCTGAAATGTGGTGTGCTGGCCTCAGGTTGGAGTTTCTACTATTATTATTTGCAACTATGAAATCAGTGCTTGAATTGGGCCAGTGCTCACCAGTTGTCCTCATTAGATGTCCATCCAACTTCCTCATTACTCAGTATAGTACAAAGAAATGAATGTAAAAGGGGACAAAAATGCTTCTGCTAGAGGTACAAAATGTTTCCGAATAAAAGTTTCTTGTCCAGAATCTTTGGTCCATAAACGCTCTCATAGCAGGGGTACATTTCAGAATTATTTGTGCACATGAATTACTATTAATACTTCATATTATATGGGATTTTTGCACTTTGATATTAATAACTCTCCTGCATAATTCATGTCCTCGAATGCTGCAGGTGCACTGCCGCTAGTTTAGAATACAATGCATGTTTTATTCAGCTTTAAGGACTCAGTGAAACTAGTAAACAGACTCAATTATAACTTTATATACCAAATGCTTATCAATGCAACAATAGCTCAAAATTTTGCTTTTGTCACTGGGCTCCAGATAGACTCAGTTAAGTTCTGTTTTTCGGGTGTTGTTTTTTTTTTTGCTTTTAACCCCCTTTTGTGGTGTTCACTAGCACTTTCGATTTTCTAAGGGTGTTGTAATTGATGTGGTTTGTTCCTTAAATACTTTTTTTCATTCCTTTTCTTTTCATTTGTACTTTATATATCCAATGTAGCATCAGAGAGGTTTAACAACCACAAACACATGGCCAGTCCCACAGGGCCTGCTAAGAATACTGTAGGTCAGTAAGGCAAACAGTTGTTTAGACATGTATCAGGAAGTGACGATCCCTGTGTGGAAACTGGATTTTCTTTCTGGAAGTTTTTCACACACAAACATAAACACACACACACACACACACACACACACAGAGAGAGAGAGAGAGAGAGATAAAGATAAAGAGACAGCAACAGAGAGGTCCAGTCTTTTTTGGCTAAATATGAAAGACAACTGCAGATTTCCGATTATTTCAGAGACAGCCTGGGGACATGCAACAGTGGTCTTTGTTCCACTGTTTTGACAGAACAGTTGAGGATGGGAGGGAAGCGTTTACAAAACAGGAAGTCAATCAGTGAGCAGATGCAAATCGCCCCAATAATTACCTGCAAGTTCCCTTTGAAAGCATTAAAATAAGTACATACTGCACATGTTGAGGATAAGACATCCCCAACTGCTTTTTGAAACTAATATCTATTACTGCAATATTTAACTTTTGCTTCTGTTCTAAAAAGCTACCATGACACTACTTACATGGATGACATTTGCTGATAAAAAAAGGGAAAAAGAAACGTAAAAGAAAAAGTAAGAAAATTTTAACTAATAAAGCCACTCTGGTTGCAGTCCAACTTGGAGTTTGGATGGATAGACAGATAGACTTTTCTCTTATAGCTTAATAACATTATAGGAGTAAAGTTATTGCACAGTAAAACTCATGTATTCCTTAAATGCTCTAAGATAAAGTACTCTTTGAAAGTACAATTATTAGGACATTACAGGAAGTTAAAGGTTTAAAAAGTGACTTGCTAGGTATAGGAGCAATTAGTTGCTTAATCAGTAAGTGATTACTAGAGAAGTTAATTGCAACAATTTTGATACTCAGTTCATCATATTTATCTAGTCTGATATGATAGTTCACAGAATATGTTTGGGTTTTGGACTGCTGGTCATCACCGCAGGGATTATGATGTCCTTTTCATTTTTTAAACTAGTTGCTCGTTGCATAAACAAAATAATAAATGTATCAATAAATAAACTAATTGTTACATTAAAAAAGATTAAAAAAAACAGTAAAAGCTCTCGTAATAACTGAGGGGGAAGTATGCCTTGGTATAAAGAATCTGACTTTGTCCATTAAAAGGCACATTGGGTTATTCCTCTCATAATCATTCATCTCTGCATCCAGAGCTACAAATATTCATGTTGAATAAATAACAGTTTTCACTAATGCATTGTTTGATTATTAAACACTGAATGCTTATGCATGTTTTTTTATAAGAAGTGCATTTCCTGGTATCACCAAAATCTCTTTTTAAGCAGTTTGTATTGTTATTAAGCGTCCTCTAGTGGTCACGGCAGAGTATGACATATGGCGTGATTTTGTGAATGGCTGGAAAGCTACAGAAGAAATGAGTGATATTAAGACAAATATTTAGTTTTGTATTACTTCACCTTAAGGAAAAGAAAATTTAGCCTTTACTGTTCACTGTGTGCAGATGTCAGTATGTTTTTTTTGCTTTGTTTTGTTTTTTAAAGATTTTTTGGGGGCTTTTTGCCTTTATCTGATAGGACAGGTGAACTGTGAACGCAGGAGAAAGAGGGGAAGACATGCAGGAAAGATAGCAAGGACATAACTTTTGTACATGGGGCGCCCACTCTATTAGGTGAGCTCCTCAGTTACATTTTTATGGTTTTGAGGTACTTGAACTTCACATGAGTATTTCCATATTATGTTTTTTTTAAATACTTCTACCCTGCTACCTTTTGGAAGCCAAGATTACTACATTTATTTGCCAACACCAGATATCAGTTACTTTGCAGATTCAGATTATTATAAAAAATATAAATCAAGTAATAAGTTATGATTTAGAATTATACTGTAGATTAAGTTACCCTTGCTGTATATGATGTAATTCAAATTAACTTCACCTCAAAATGAATATTAAGTTGAAGAAAAAACGGCTTCACCTTTAGCAGCTGCCACATAAGTGATGCTTAGACATTACACATTATAATAAAATTATATACATTTTATCCTGAAATAGGCCATTTTACATAATTGTATACTTATACATTGTGGTATTGCTACTTTTACTGAAGTACTTCTCCCAGCATTGACAGATTCAAACTGTGTTAATAATACAATGTTTTGGCAACATGTTCCACATTATTGTAGTTTTTTTTAAACATGTTTGCATTTTTTCCCCAAATGTCAGCATTTATGTGCATTATCAAGTGTCTCTCTTTTAAGTGCACTTAAACAGATTTAAAAACATTGTACCCAGAGCATTATGCATATTCCACTCTCTTGATGGCACGTGGCCAGTGGCTTGTAGTAAAGGCATCTGAAGCACTAGGCTGGTTAATATTCGTAGTGAGAGCAGCCATTGCTTGTGAAATGATCGCCTATACGACCTGTTCCCAGTCTGGCGAGGCAGGCCCAGCAGAACCGCTGTCCACACTGAGTGCAAGTCATCATGTTACATCCTTTGTTCTTCTGTAACACACAACACAACAACATATGTGTTAGCCACGGTGGTCTAAAACAGTCACAACTTCACACTGTAAAAAAATGTGTCTGTAATCACATATTTGTTTGTGCTAATGATTTCATATATTTGTGTGCTAATCACAGACTGTATAATATATTGTGCCAATAAGTGAAAAACTAAATACCTCTATTCTGCAGAAGCAGTGAGGACAGTTCTTGCTATTGGTGATGATCCAGTTTTCACTCAGGCTGTCTTCCAGTGTGCCCTGCATTGTACTGCGGCCGTATCTGCTCTCCAGGAGGCGCCTCCTCTGCTTACTGCCACTGGCATAGTCGTCCCACAGAGCCTTCAGCCCCTCTGACACACACAGATCACTGCTTTAGATACAAAGCCAGACACAAGTGCCCCCACAAAAAAATTAACCTTCAACTATAACTAAAGGTTAACCAAAAAAATTTGTTCTCTTCTGTATTGAGACCATCTCTCCAGCTCCATATATACAGAGTAAGTAAAGGAGTCAGTGAAAGTTACAATGCAACCATACATCATATAGTACAGTGGTTCCCAGTGGTCCAGCCATTGGGTCCACATTTGTCCTTAGCCCTTAGTTCAAGGTCTACACCTAAGATAAAAGACCACATATTTGAATTCTCGAAATGTCAACAACATGTGGGCTTAGAATACAATTAAATGAAACACATTGCAAGAATAAAGTTTGATTGCCTAAAACTTTACAAATAAATAGCACTGCAACCAAAAAAGTGCATATTATTGCCTCAAGAGCAGCAACGCTACAAAGGCACAGCATGTCTAAAGGCCAAACTGGCTGGCATAAATTAATAAGGCCCTCAACAAAGTCTGCAGGTCTGTACTTTAAAATAAAGTGTTTTTTTCCAAACTTGACATGTCAATAAGTCACCTGCAGTCCACTCATAATGGATGCACTTATGGACCACAATCCACCAGTTGGAAATCACTGATCTAGTAGATACAAAATATCCATCAGCCATTCCTCTGCTTCAAAGTTTCCTCTCTGATTACTGCTAGCAAAAATATTACCAAGCCCAGAGTAAAATAGTAGAGTGTTGTTCTGTTATTTGTTAATTCAATAGTTCACCCAGGTTTGAAGAGTTCCTAATCATAAAACATAGTTTTCCTGCAACAGCATGCTTTAAAAGTTTATCTACTCAGAAAAAATTTGGAGGGAAAGCAGTTTTAGGCATTGAAAATCTAAATTTAAAATACAATTTCAGTTTTTGATACTCTCACATATGAACTGATTTACAATTTAAATTTAAGGCTAAAGTCAATAGTAACACACAACAATTTCAGACATAGAAGCAGTGCTAATCCTATCTCGTCATTTTAAAATATACACACACAACACAGTTCTTCTGTGTCGGGCTACAGTTGGCAACAACTGTTTATATTACTCCTATATCAGGCCATTTCTTTCTCCATTAATTATTAATTTGTTTTTCTCAAATAAGGTGTAAGAAAACTGTGAAAAATGCCCAACACTTTTTTTGATCTGTAGGACCAACAGTCCAAAACCCAAATATATTAAATACATAATCACAAAAGATGAGGAAAAAGCAGTTTTTACTTAGGAAATGACTAAAAGGATGATCAAAATAGTTGCTGGTGATCGACTAATCAATTATTTGACGAATCATTTCAGCTCTACTTAAGAGTAGCTTTAATCCTCCAAAACTGCTGATACATTTCTGCAAAAATGGATTGTGACATTGATAGGGGACTTAAAATCAAGTCTGCCTCCAAAAAAAAAAAAAAAAAAATCCTGATTGTAAATTTACAGAAACAAACAGACACACATGCTTGTGTACCTTTTGTCTGTGGCAGGTCTGCATTGCCTTGCTGTGCTTCCAGTAGTTTTGTGTTCTTCTTTCCCTGACAGTCTGTACCATGGTAGGTCTTCCTGCAGGTGACACAGAAGGCAAAGCTGCACACAAAGCACAATGCTGCATTGCTGGACTTATCCCGAATTACGGCCGAACCGCAGGAACGCCGAGGACAGTACACCACATCTACAAGGAAGAAGGAAAAGTAGAGATGTGCACAGAGACTCCTCTTATTTTCATCAACAAAAGGTAGCTAAAAATGTTCTTTCTGTATTTAATTAGTTTTATTTGCTTGAGAATAGCAGCTGAGCATCACATGCTTAGAATTAAACAATTCAAAAAACACATTTTAATACACTGCTAAGTAGTTACCAATGAAAAGCATTCTGTTATAGTGTTTGACTTCCCCAGAGGAAGTACTATATCCTTAACTCTGGTCACTCCAATGTATAAAGGCTTAGGATATATTCTCAGTTTAACAAGGATATAAGGGGAACCCACCAGCCATGCTGTCCAGAGTCGACTGCAGCAAAAGACGATCATAGCGGCTGAACAGCTCCTCACCAACCAGACGCCTCACCTTTCCAACAGGCCACAAAGAGACAAAGTGTGTCAGGGAGTTAATCTCAATAAATGCAAGTTATTCCTTTTAGCTAATAAACACTAGTGTGTTTTGATGAGATGTATCAATATAATGGCCGACATATATTGCAGATATTTTGGTACTAGTGAATCTCTTTACACATAGCAAGTCAGATATGCCAAAGTAATGTTAAAAAAAAGTATCTCCATTACATAGTTTGTCTCTTTACTTCTTTCAGCACAGCTCTACATTCTCAAGCCTAAAAACACACAAAAAAGTGCTTCAGAAAGAAGCTGTTAGCAGAGACAACAGACAGGATTGTACCTGTGCAGGTGTAGGGGTGGCAGTGCAGTCTGCCTCAGGACAGGTGACACCCCTGACATTCCCCTCTGTTATCTGGAGCTTGCAGAATTCTGCGAGACAGGTCTGGCAGAAGATGTGGCGGCACTCAGGCAACTGCACACAGTCTGAACCGAGACAGCCCGTAAAACACACGCCACAGTCAAACACCGTGGCGGCAAACGCTTTCTGTTTCTGGGCCTCATTATAGATCAAGATCTGGGACAGGAGAGTTTGTGACGGAGTTAGGGAGAGACCAGAGAGAGTGTGGTCTTCATTCTGAGGGGATTCTCTGGGATGGGTTGGCAGAGAAGCAGCTCCTAGTTCACTTTGATCCAGAGGGTCTGAGGAGCTGGAGGGAAGTAATAACGGAGCTGAATCATTTCCTTCATTTGAGAAATCTTTCCGGCCACTTTGATCTGACTGAGAAAATAGAAGACTCTTCGATTTGCTTGCTGCTGAAGACAGATCAATCTGGTAGTCAGCTTTAGTCTCTGACTTTTGGAGGGTCTCTTCAGCCTCCCCCAGATGATCTGAGGCTTGTGCAGTACGGTTAGAATCATTAGAGGTGTTTTGGGTCAATGCTACGGCTTCCTGAGAGTCTGAGGTTCTTGATGGATCTAGGTCATCCTCAAGAGTCGCTATCAGATGTTCAACTTCTAAAGCTGGTGCAGAGAGGTCTGGTTTACATGGATCCGAGACATTGCAACTATCTGTGTGTCCTGGCTTTGAGTGTTGATCACACTTTGTGCTGTATTCATCAGAGGGGAGCTCCAGCAGAGAACTGATGTCCAGGAACCCGAGTGCATCTTCTTTAAGAAACTGTACCCAGGAGAAGAGCACCACAGTGCCTCCGCTGGCCTCGTAGAGATCAGTGAGCTGAGCACTCAGTGCAGAGAGCTGAGAAAAGTGAGTGAAAACAGACTGATGTAACCTTTACTGATACTGTGCAATCTGCACTCATCTCTGCATTTGTGACCTGGTTGTAAATGTGACCAATAATATTTGACTTGACCCACATGGCCTCTACCAGGGTTCCTACAGCTCAAGGTGACTTTTTTGGGGGGGGGGGGGGGTAACCAACATTGATAACTTATTTGGTTTACTTCAACATAAAACACTATTTTTTTGGTTGAGTTATATGATCTACTACAAATGCTGAAAAAAGTTTAAACTTTCTAAAGAACACCTGGAAGACAAAGGGCATATTATGTGTTTATTGGTTTGTCTTGAAAAAAAGTTAGTTCATTTTTCCATTAATCAGATGTGGTAAATGTTTCTAAGGACTGCTGATTCCTCAATCTCTATCTGCCTTACTTCAAATTAGAAAAAAATATTTAAAATATAGATATTATCAATGATTTTGAGATTACACAATGCAATGTCAGGAAAGAAATGATACATAAAATCCTTTATATCTCAACATTTTTAAGACTTTTGAAAGACTGATTTAAGACATTTTAACACCAATTAAGGCCTTGCCAGATTAATGAAGTTAAGGCCTTTTAAGACTTTTTAAGGATCCGCGGGAACCCTGCTCTACTGATTACCTGTGCGTGTGTCAGCCAGCTGCACGTGACGGTGAACGACGGAGGGGAGGTGGATGGGTAGTCCTCCGGGAGTTCAAAGGTCAGAAGCAAAGGAGGAAGGGAGGCTATCTCGTACTGCCTTAGCGTTTCACCTTAGGAAAAAAACAAGACGAACAACGACAAAACAAACATGACCAAAGTACATTACACATAGTTAACACCTGAGGAAACATCCCTGGTTTCCTGTTATTGTTTTACTCAATATTGTAACATATATTATTATAAAATAATATATAGCAATAAATGTTACATAAAATTGCCCTAAAAGTCTAATTTTGTTCACAAGACAATGTGTCTCACTAACATTCCCATTCAAAGTAAACTGCTGATTTAATCCACACGCTTCTGTTCATGTCATCAACATAATAGCTCTCTAACCGGCTCGTTTACCCTCTTTCAGAGTCACTGTAAAGCCCGCAGGCAGCTCGAAACACACTCGGATTTCTCCGGCAAACTTCGACTCATCCCGCACGAACTCCTCCGAATCAAAGATACTGTGGAGCGCGAGCAGTTCGTCTTCCTGCTCCTCTCTGTCCGCGTTCATAGCTCCAACAGCGTCCCGACAAACTCAGCGTGAGTGCAGGAAGTAGACGTCTGGAGTTGCAGTTGTTTCGGCGGCCTAGTTTCTGTCAACAGTTATCAATATTCTTCACTGTAAATGTAAAAATGCTGGGTGAATCCTCGCTGTTTACTGCGTGTGTGCCTACTTGCTGCCAGTCCACAGTTGCCCGTCCCTCTGTCTGACTCATCGGTGAATGATGCAAAGCGCAGGACTCAGCAGTAACCTCACCCTGCTGCCGTTGACTGTACAAGACAGGTCAATATTAGCTATGGTAATCATGTTAAACACACCAACACAAGAATGAAGCAATGAAAAAAGAAATGCGTACTATTTTTTTTTTATTTTCTAAAAATAAAAATGTTTTTTTTAAACAGACCCGTTTTTTAAAATGGACTCTAACAAAACGGTTCAGATGTCCCATTGTAGTATTTGTGTAATATGAAGGTAAAAAAAATTAATAAAAAGAAAATTAAAATCCATGTAGCTTACTGTTGTTATTATTATTGTGATATGCTAATAAGCCAACATATATCATTTCATTTATCAGTGATAGTATTCCATGTACTTTTTCTAAAAAACTTACTTTTTCTAGTAGTTTGAAAACATGTTTATTTTTCCATCAAATATATAATGGAATAACATTAAATAAATGATATTAATGTGAAAATGTATCCATTTTTAAACGTTATATAAATGGTAATATATATATATATATATATATATATATATAATGAATGATCTTGAATTCTAGTTTAGCTCTACTACCTTAACCATAATGGGACAAATTAACCATTTCGTTGAGCATGGGTTTAGACGTTAAAGAAAAACTCCAATTCATATGTACAAAAGCATGTAGGCATATATATATACTTTTTATATATAATTATTTGACCCATAGAAGTTTTTTCTATTTTTTTGTATAGAGTTACATAAATCTGTTAAGTCAGACCCTTAAAAATATAACAAATATGCCTACCTTTGAAAATCCCACCACACAAGGCCCTCATGTCTGGAGTGACTTTTTTGTTACTAGCTTTGTGTTGGAGGCAAACTGAAACTCATACTATTTAAAGGCACATCGACATCTTGTGGATATTTTTTTAGCATTACAGATAAACTGAATGGTGGAGAAAACTCAATATAGTTGAGTTCTACACATTTTTCATTAATATATAGTGACTCAAAATGTGCTCTACCAAGCAGCTGAGCAGAACATTAAAGGATATACATAGGGATATAATGGAAATAAAGTCAATAACAGTGAAAGCTTTAGACAGAACATGCAGATACAAAATAAGTTGTATACCAAAAGCTGGTACTGATTTCCACTCATTTTGTGAATTTGTAAATGCAGCCATTCAGTGCTGTTAATATTGCATAATTACACTAGTATTTCATGATTAAAACAGTTTGCAAATCTACAGGTATAAATATTCCAAAGAGAAATGATTTTGGCTCAAAATATTGGCATCACTATCCAAATAAAAATGTAAATTAAAGACTTAGATTCAGAAATAAATGTACAGAAGAGCATTGAAATGTTAGGTAGTAAAATACTCAAGCTGTTATTCAGTACGTGAAATGTTAGTATCCATCAGTTGCAGCTGTAGTTTTCCTTCAGGTTGACTTGGCTCTCAAAGACCTTCTCTGCCATGCTCAAGGGCTTGGGGACTTTTTGGGATTTCAACTTGACACTCAAGGGCCTGGGGACTGTTTTGGATTTCAACATGGCAGGCAAGTGTCTGGGGCCTCTTGCGGATTTAAACACAACACTCTTCTGGATGCCATCAGCAGATGCTAGATTGAGAAAGACAGACAGACAATATATTTACAAGCCCTGTTCATTCAAAGATAAAACGAAGTATTTCCCAGATATTATACATCATTATATCCAAATGCTATACTAAAGATATCACCGATTCAAAACACTGACAAAGTTACACATTTTCATTTTATTAAAAGCTTATTTAGTGATATTTTTTTCTGGTCTGAGCTTCGGGGCCCCTGGGTAAGGGTTCGGGGCCTGGTGCTGTTTGGGCTTGCTGGGTTGTAACTGTTGGAGTGAGAGGCTCAGATTCCCACCTGACACACGGATACACTCCTCTTTGTGTCTTTCATCCCACGCTTTGAGCTTGCAGGTCCTGGAGCAGTAGAAGACCTTGTGGCAGCGGCTACAAGCAGTGAGCTTCACGGACACAGAGCGGCCGCAGTGATAGCAGAACTTAAACTCTGGTTTCCTGAGAAAAGAGTCACACGTGAAGAGTTGGAAAAAGGCTCCTGAAAGTTTTACTATTTTGCCGCTGAACTCTTGGATTTAATTTTTATTTGAACTTGGTCAAGGCACAAGTTTAAACTAGAAAATGCAGTTCCAGCAGAACGTGTGTGAAAGCTGAAAATGATTCAAAAGAACTGCCGAAATTCCAAAAAGATATTAAATTCTGGTAGAACTGAAAGCTGAATACATTACTAAAAGAAGCTAAAAGCTAAAAGACACTGCCACAAAAGCTTCAAGCTCAATTGTGATCCTGTTAAAGGTGAAAGTTGAAATGAACTGAAAAGGCTGAAAGACGAAATGCTTTATACTCTAAAAGCATAAAAAGTTGAATTCAAGCATAAATGTCCATAACAAAGCACAACAATTTCACGTCCATAGTTTAAGCCTATCAAAACTGACAAGAGAAGTATAATTAATTTGCGACTTGTTACTTTTACAAAGTCTGTAGATAAAAGTATGAAGAATAGAAGAATTCTGTAGTGCAGTAGATTAAAGATAATAAGATTTTTTTTTATTTCACTGCAACTATTGAAAATTTGAAAGAGCTTTCAATTTGATCATATTAACATTGAGGAAAATTCAGCGTGTAACTTATGAGAAACATACGAAAGATGGAATAAGAATAATAAAGATTTTGATAAAAAGGACAAAAGGCAGGTGCCTTTCACAAAGGAATGTATGTACCTGTGTTTTTCACAGCTGGGGAGGAGCATGTTTGAAGAAATGCCACCTGCTCCTGTGTACCTCTCTGTGCTACCGGTACCTGCTACATAAATGCAGCACACACACAAACACACACTATGATGATCAGCCATACTCAAAAACACAAAATGATGATCTTTTTTTTCTCCTGCGAAAAAACACTAACCATTCCATGTGATGTTTTGATCTCTCTCTAAATTCTCTCTCTCCCTCTGACGAGCTGTCTGTCTCAACAGATCTCCCATCATGCTCAGCAGCTGGCGCCGTGTTTTGAATGTTTCCCTCTCTCGCATGTTCAGAGCGTGGAAGGGGGTGTTGGCAATACGCAAGTCCTGGATGGCAACGTTTAACACACAGACAGCTTTTAAGATGAAATTATGCAGAAAAATACGCCAATGTAATGCCGTCCAGTAAAACTATACTACTTGTTGCTGCAAGAGGAACCACAAAGTGAATCAATAACTCTCTGATAGTCTCAACAAAAGCTAATCCTTATAATGGTGACAAAATATGATTTATTGCGAGGCTCTTGTATTTGGCTGAATTCAGCTGAAATGGATAGTGTTTTTACGGTTGGTGTTTTACCTGGTTGAAAGAGAAGTGTGCATAGTCGACTGCGGTTCCCACAACATCACCCACTGTAACTGGCATCAAGATGTCGGCACCAGCTTTAGCTAACATGTCCAACTGCATCAACAACACACACACATATACACACAATTCAACCCAGGGGAGTAAATATGAACAGTGTGAGCAGCACAGTAGCACTGGGACCTTTGGGATGGGGGTCCAGTCGTGAGACTGGGCTCTCCAGCAATGAATTAGGTGAGAAGAAGTAATTAAGACTGCCACCTTGAAAATATGTCTGTGTTCAAAAAAGAAGCCAGGCTATATTAAATGATGCCATCTGCTATATACACCCTCAAAAAGGTAAATCAATTGTCATGGGTTTTTTTTAATTTTTTTTTCCCGTTAAATTGTCATTAACCATCTATAACAAAACTATACGATTATTCTGCATAGAGTACAAAAATATAAATAAACTATAAAAAATTCAATGACATGAACAGTTTCTTATTTTTTTGTTAATGTATTTTTGTAAGTAATATGTGACATTGATGATGATGCTGTCTGTTGTCATCCTTTATTGATCAAATGATACCATGATACGCCAGCCAGACGACCAGTAGTGCCTTTCAAAATAAAAGCAGTTGTATGAAAGACAAGAGATCTCTAAATTAGATTCCTTTGCTTTTCTTTCTAAATAAATAGTTGCCAGTGATGTGCGGGGCTTCCTTACTAGTAACTAACATGCACTCAGGCCCATCTTAACTAACTTACGCCACTGATGCAACCTTATATTTTTATATGACTCAACATAGCAATTGTTTTTTTACTGAAGTACAAAAAAACTAAAAAATGTGTTTCTTTGCTTACTATTTTGAAAAACATGATATTGAGGGATACAGCCATTTAAGATATGTTTTTTGGAATGAAATCAAATATACCACATTTGAGACCACCAAAAAAACACAGTTACCTGTGTTGTTTTGAGATGTAACAAATGAAAAGAAATTAATTTGGATCTAAAGGTTTCACACTCTCAGTAAAAAATAATCTTTTCACACCTGATTTCACCCAAGAGAAGAGCAGGGATAAGCAAAAACCTTGAACCTTACCAACAAGGTCACGTTATTAGGCAGCTTCATTTTGGAAATTTAGAAATGCCTGATGAATGACTTTGTAAAAAGTCAGCTGCAAACACTGCAAAAACTGCCGATCTAACCAAGTGTAATAATCTTATATTTAGATTAAAAAATCTAGTTAGTCTTGTTTTAGTATAAATGGATTATCTAGTGCTGACTAGGAAAGATCATTTGACTTAATTCAAGTAAATATCACTTGCCTGGTCTTGTTAAGCATCTTTGTCTTTTTCTGAGTTATTTTTAACTAGATACAGGAGACAAGTCTGGAAACATCCACTTCAGGTCTATAGAAACCTTATTTTAAGCACTAGTATGTCCAACTAGGCTTAAATAAATTGCTTGAAATTAGTGTTTTTGATCTTATTTCAAGATTTTATGGGCTATAATGAGAGTCACACAGTTTTACTGGTTTTAAGACATCTTAACAAGCAAAATTTGCTCACTGCACTGGCAGCCAAATTTGCTTCTTTTAAGTGCAAGTATGCTTAAATCTAGGGTTTTTGGCCTTAAATTTGACAGGCCATTTTTGCAGTGAAATAAATTGACTGAATGTGCTGAAAAACTTCCTTGACATGTCTGTCTACTGTATGCTTTTAGGATGAATACCTATCTGTCAATCATTATCATCTATACCATGCCAGTGCTGTCTGTGTGTGTGCTTACCAGTTTAGCTCTGTTGCCGCCTAAGTGGTAGTTAATGTTGGCGAGGGCACAGAGGGCGCTGCCCACCCTGCGGCCCAGAGGGATGTTAGGATTTGCACCTCCTTTCAACAGCTCCTCCACTGCCTGAGCACAGAAAAGGAACAGGTTTAGGCAGAAAGTAAGATTTTGTTGGCGTGTATATGTCAAAGTGTAGGGGTGTGTGTGTGTGGTCTACCAGGTCATTCCCGCTCGCTATAGCCAGGGAGAGAGCCGAGTGTCCACTCCAGAGGAGGTCCATGCTGGCTCTGTGGGACAGCAGGAGGGCTACCACCTTGCTGGCATTCTACAAAAAAAAAAAAAAAAAAATTTAAATACAGGACCTTTAAATGGAATGTAATATTGTGAGCAAGCCTCATAATATGTACGATTTTCTGCTTGAAATAAATATTCTGCAGTTGTTCAGTTTTTGGAAAGGCAACAGACATGCAAAGTTTTACATTAATTGTAAAGATATCAAACTTAATTCTTAGCCAGATTACTGATTTACATTTCTCTAGAAACACTCAAAGTAATAAAATAAATACAACAAACTGTTTGAGCTCTGTGTGTAGTTTTGTTAGTGCCAATGTGTCCTTTGTCATCATAAAACACTGGGGAAACATAATCAACACGATCACTTAAGTGTGCAACATGCCACAAATCTGAACAATCAATAGCATGATGTTTCATCCGTGACTGTGTGCTACACATGGGTGTGGGCATGTGCATGTGCAGTATGTACTGACCCTGTAGTCACTGTCTCTCTGGCAGGCCACATGCAGAGCTGTTCGACCTCCGTCTTTGAGGTGTGGGCTCTCATTGGTGCTGAGGGGTTTCTGGGCCTTCATGAAAATCTGACCAAAAATCACCTTAGCAATTACTTTTAAGGACTTAAAAAACGCTTAAAGGGACAGTTCATCAAAAATCCATATTTCCCCTGTTACCTGTAGTGCTATTTATAAATCTAGATTGTTTTGGTTGGAGTTGCAAAGTGTTAGAGAGGCCAAAGTTAGGAAGCATGCATCTATGAATGGACAAAAAGCTTTAGGGAGCGCAGGATGTAAACATTAACGGTGTCCTCTTCATCAGGTCTGTAATGTTAACTAGCTCAGTTGTGCTATGTGCTATGCTGGCAGTAGACGCGTGCTTCCTTCTGCGCTGTGACGCAGTTGGCAGGTGTAGTTCAGTAGAAAGAAAACAGTTCCCACACGAAACTGCTCGTAACAAGATCTGTGGTAACCAGGTCATGATTTCTAGAAAGAGGCATTGCTGTTGAGTTTTTTCAAGCAAATTTTTGGCACTCTGAGCACCACAAGCTGAGTGCTATCTCATCCAATTACATTTGAACGACGGCAGATATCAATGGTCAATATCTCCAACACTCAGCAACTGACACCAAATCAATCTAGATGGATAAATAGTGCCATGGGTAAGAGGAAAATCTTTTTTTTTTTTTATTCTGTGTGAATTGTACCTTTAAATCAAAAAAACATACCTTATCCGGTTCATAGATGTCGTTCTGGTCACAAGCCTGTGCATCTGGGTCAGTGATAGCGTGGAGCAACAACTCTGTGATCTGGGGACCTGCTGGACCTGGCAGTGCTGCAGCTACATGCAGGGGATACAGGCCTTTCCTCTACCAAAAAGGTAAGAGGTGGAGGGCAATTTCATAGTTTAAAAAGACGGGTGCGTGTTTATAGATTTTTGTTTGAGTGATGAAATTTCACTCTGGTTTTCTCTGTAGCTCGACATATTTCCTACCTCGGGTGGAAGGGGAATGTCAGTGCGAGCTCCACACAGCAGCAGCCTCCTGACCGCCTCAGCATCAGCCGCCATAATGGCTAAAAAGAGAACAGGCATGGGCACCCTGGATGCGTTGGGGTCAGCTCCTCGTTCCAGTAGCAGCTTCAAGGTGTTCAAACGAACACGGTGTCTGGTCAGTGCAAAAAAAAAATCAGTGTCATCAGAGCCTAACACATAGCAAAGGGAAAGAGAAGGAAACAGGACTGACTCAGTTTTCATCGCAGCCATTTTGCGTACGGTCTCCTGCGTGTCAGAGCGCTGAGGGATCCCGGTGCGACTCAGCGCTTCTGCGGAGCGCTGCATGGCTTCCTCTGTGACATGGATGTCATAGCTGCTGACGGAGCAGGCCGAGTCAAAGGTCGTTTTTTGGGTCAGTTCTTGGTCTTTACCCTGCTGCCAGACAGAGAGTTGAGAAGACAACAGTGTGTTCAGACATATACCAAGTTATCAAAGCAATTATCAGATAGGATCTCTGTGCTTTGTACCTGAACTCTTCCTGCTGCTTTAGCTCGACATTCCCTCCACTGCACGCTGCCCAGTGCAATGTGACCGTCCAACACCTGAAGGGAGCGCTCCACACCAGGCACATCCTCTCTTCCTCTTTCCTCTCTCTCTGTAACATCCTCTTTGGGAATATTTCTTGTTTTTTTCTCCACATCTTCCTCGCTAAGCTCCATATTCTCTCTTCTTAACTCTGTTTCTCTCCTCTCACCAAGCTCAGCATCTTCCCCGCTTTTCTTCAATTCTCTTTCGACCTCACTTTCTCCGTTTTCCCAAATTTGATCACACCTGATCTCAGTCTCCCTTCCCTTCTCTTTGCTTTCATTCTCATCCTCCCTTCTGATCCTTTCTTCTCTCTCTTTCTCCTTGTACTCCCTTTCTTCTCTTTCTTCCACTGGATCTTTTCTCTCCTCCTCCTGTGGGTGCCCGGTGTCCACAGGGGTCCCAGGCCAGCGCTCAGAGATGAGCTCACTGTTATTAGACACTTTACTGCTGTGATGCAGGATGTGCTCTGTTAGCTCTGATGCTGCCCTGAAAACAATAAAACAAACAGGGAACTTAACCCTTTAAACCCTAGAGAAAGATCACTTTTCTTGTGCTGCTTTCAGATGCTTTTCACAAGTATTTTAACCTTTAAACCCTGAGCATATTGCTGCAACTTCTTTAAGGAACTTGAAAAAAGGCAATGAGCAACCTGGTAAGAAATGTTTCTCAAATTGCAAGAAATAAGTAGACTTAGAAAATATATTTTTTAAAAAAGGTAGGGAAAAATATCTATGGGAAAAAAGCTATGGAAAAACAACTTTTTTATTATCATCATAATCACATATCTAAAATTATGTTTTATATTTTAAGCACTTCTTCCTAGTCTGGATAGCTTTGTTTTTATAAACTTGTTTTCTTTTGTCTTTTTTTCTTTTTTCTTTTTAACTAACCTTCAGGTAATTTTCTTGTACTTTGCACTTTTTACTAATTTCTTGCTAATTTTTGTGTTATTTCTTTTTTCGTTGCTAATAACCTTCTTCCCATGTTTTTGAAAGAAAGCAAGCAAATTTGCTCAGGTTTCAAAGGGTTAAATTAATAGGGAGTAATAAATCTATGAATGACATTTCCAAGATAATTTCCAGTGAATTAGCTTTGTCACAATTTGTAAAGGTGGGAAACATCAGCGTGCATAACAAAATACAGAATATAAACAGTTTCTCCTGATTCATTTGTGTAAGAGTTGATCAGCTACAGTCCTACCGGTCAGAGAGGCTACTCTGGTTGGTGTGGTTGCTTTGGGTTGTGTTAGTGGTCTGAAGTCTATTGTTTAACCTGGGTGTGTCCGTAGTGAAGTCCACTTGGCTGATCTGGGGACTGTTCCCACATGGAGATGTAGATTTCAAAGCCTGATGACATATTAAAGTGCAAGTTTTTTTTCTTGAATTGCCTGCACCAAACACAGTTTCACACAAAGTGGTGATGAGCAAAGATAGAGAGAAACTACATTAGGCAGAATCTTACTTGAGTTTTTGCAGGTGATTCAGTCAAAGTGGTGTGCAGAGACTGGAAAGGGTAGTAGAGGACATGACACAAAGCCAGGGCTGACATGCCTTCACAATTCAACTTGTCGATATCGGCACCCATATCCAACAACAGCTGGATGACATCATTATGGCAGTTTATCTGACAGGCACAAGAAGCAAAAGGAAACAGTCAGAGGAACAAACATGAAACTAAAACCAAAGAATAAATCTTCAAATGTTACCTTTCTTTATTTTGTCAGAAGTGTTTACTGTAATTGTTAATTTCCTTTTCATTATATTAATATTTTCAGTGCAGGTTTCAATAACAATCAAAAAGCAAATGAGTAAACAACTGCATCAACAAAGAACAGGCAAATAAAGGGTAATAATGTGTTACTGTGGCAGCGATCAGCGCAGTGTATCCCTGTGAATCTGTGACATCAGGGTGGACCAAACCGGTCTGGAGGGTCAGTGACACGGCCTGCAGTTCCCCTCGGGAGGCGTGCTGGATCAACAGTTCTGAACTGACTTCCAAAGGCCCTTTGGGACCAAAACTCTCCCTGTCCAGAGAGAGAACAGCTGCCACGTCCCAGCTCACATTTTCAGCCTGTAGTCTGAGACATACAAACAAACACAAACACACACACACACACACACACACACACACTATTAGTAAACATATAATTTCAGTGTACTTATAAGACTGTACATACCTGTACATTAGGAGGGGCCAGCAAAATGTCATTTCAAACAATGCTTTTTTGATGTGCGTCTGACCTGTGTTTGTGTATGTGGGCCTGCATGCGGGCCTGTAAGGGCAGAGTGGAGAGTGGGTCTCGCTCATAGCCCTGGTGCAGACAAGCATCCGGCTCCCACAGCTCACCATAGTAGTGTTGATCCAGCTCTTTTCTTCGGCCAGGGGGCAGCGGCAAGTGGTCCCCATCTGTTGAGTAACTCTCCATGCCAGGGGGAAGGATAAAACTCTCATCTGACAGCAGATCTTTGTTCATGGCCACCTGAGGAGGATAGGTAATTAATCGATCTGTTTTGAGTTAAGTCACAAAGGTCACATGGTTGCTCATTGTAGCAGTACTTTACCTTAAAGTCAGTTCTGGCTCTTGTCTGTACACTTTCAGTGGGAGGCTGGACAGAAGAAAAGAGACAAGAAGTAATTTAAGAATTTTTTGCACATTTATACATGAACATGTACATTTAGGGACAAAATTTCAAAACTTGTCAGTGACTTTTCAAGGACCCATAACTTAAAAAAAAAATTCTGGCTCTCTTTTCCCATCATTTTGCAAACACATCATATGCAACCTCTGTTCAAACATAATTTCAGCTAGCTGGCATACACAAAGAAAGAGATGAATTGCAAGGAGTAAATGAAGCATACATGATGTTAAAAAAATGTCACACATCAAGGCATATTAGTGCTATGACACCTCGACAGCTGCAGAAAATGAATTTGTCGTTACATTACAAGACATCGAAGGTTATCCACGGAAGTTTACTGTAACAATTTCTTCATAAAAAACAAAATTCCATGACTTTTCCAGACGTGGAAAAGTGTTTGTGATATTCAGTTACTTTTCCAGGTTTTCCATGACCCTGGGAACCCTGTGTACAGTATACATGTAGAGAGAGGTTCTACTTCCTAGCACATCGTTTTGCTTGTACAGTGTTTTCCAGCATAGAGGTTACTGGAAATCAATCAGTAAAGCTAAAAAAAAAACCCAAACAGAATGATCCAGTGTCTTAAAGAGGTAGTTTTGGGCAATTTGGTTAGGAGTTATGTTTTACATATTCTTGGCTGGGTCAAACACTTAGGCTGGGGCTCGACAATATTCAAAAAAACGACAACAGACATACAAGACATCATAATTTCAAACCAAATACATGTATTCATCTCTGGGTGAGACAACAGTCAGCACGTACCTGAGTCAGGTAGTCTGTGGTGGCATCAGGCTCCATGTAGGCAGCATATTCAGGAAAGTTCTTAAGGCTGAAGCCCTCTTTTACAGAGGTACAGAGCCTAAGCAGGCGCTCCCCGAGCCACAGACCCACATCCTTACGCCCATCTGGATAAGTAAACACACCTGGACCGAACCTCTGATCAGCGTGGTACAAACCCTGAGTGGAAGTGAGAGGTCTTTGAATATTTTATGATATTTAAAAACTAAAAAAAACAAAACTATCCATATGCCTGGCATCCATCCAGTTTACCTGAAATACAGCACCGTCAGAGAACAGTTGCTGTCCGTACCCTTCCTTTCTGTTGAGGTAGAACTTGCCTGTGAACTTGTGACCTGTTGGCCAGCAGTAAACTCCATCTCCATGCCTGTAGTCTTTGTAGAAAGAGCCCTCATAGAACTACAAAATGGAGCAGATTGGGATGTTAAATAGTGACTTGCTTTGTTTAACTTCAGGGAAAACTGACAGGAGAAAGTAACAAAATGTCGTTGTGTTTATGTTACATATATCTGACGTTCACACACAAAATACTATGACAAAATACCAACACTAACTATTTTTGCAAAGCTATCGCTTAATTCCTAGCTAGCCTTAGCTAACCAAAACTAAGGAAAAATGCTCTTGTTGTGTCATAGCCTGATTCGTTATGTTAATTTCACATTACCTCTCCATTTTTCCACGTGTACCTCCCTTTGCCGTGTTTGAACCCGTTCACAAACTCTCCCTCGTATCTGGCTCCGTCGGGCCACCCCTGTACACCGAGGCCTTGTCGCCTCTCTTCCCCGCTTTGAGCTCCTCTGAGGCCGCCGCAGTGTCTCTCTGGCCCCGGCTCTGCACCCGGCTCTGCACCTCCACTCTCTGGAGGGTCTGCCGCAACACCTTTGCAGGTCGACAGCATTTTATCCGGGGCGTATCCTCTCTAAACATAATTCACCTGAATCCATTGAGCGCAATGACAGTTATTTTAAAGTTAACGTTACAGGAGTTACGAGAGAAGAAAACTTTAGCTGTCAGTGGTCAGATTTGAGTTTTGACTTTCCTGTAAGCGCCGTCGTCATAACAACAGTGGGATCCTGTGCGGGTGGAGGAGCGGAGGTTTACGCATGCGCGTACGAAAAACAAAGCATCCAAAGTTATAACACTTGATTTTTAGTTGCAATAATATTATTTTCTTGAGCGTTTACTTAAAAGTTCTCTCTATTGATCAGTTAAAGCAGCAAAAAACCTCGTACCAAATACTACAAACAAAACTTCTCTATTGCTTTCCTTGAATTAATTACAAATAAATAAATAAATCAAAATACCTATATATATGTGTTACATTATTTTTTCTTTCAATATAAATGAAATTAACATTAAATTCATAAATTCCAAAATAGCCTAATTTATCTCCAGTGAAGCTAGTTTGAAGCTAGTTTGCAGTGAATAAAATAAACATAACTAAAGCATCTATTAACTTCAATTTTTAATTGTACTCAAGTTACTGATTAAATTTACCCCCTAAGAAATATGGGGGTTTAGGGTTAGGGAAGTTAATTTGCTGACACTTTATACATTAGAAATTCACAAATAATAGCTCATATTTATTATTATTTATTTCCATTATTTTGATATTCCCCACAAAGAACAACATTAGTTGAACCAAATTAAACTGCATATACAATTCATTTAGCTCATATTAAATCTTGACAATTTCACTACAAATTTGTTGGCACAAATGAGCAATTTGCAACCTGTTCCTATTTGGCGACCCCTGAAGCAAAAAAAAGGAACCCCCCCCCAACCGACTAAAGATAGTGGATGATTAAATTTACAGTTGTGTAAAATGAAAGTAGGTCATTGTCAGAGAGCTGGGCTATCCTTGTCAAGTGTAAGTGTTCCTCTGTTTTGGGTCAATGAAGCAGGACCACTCTGTGAGTGTGTGTGTCTATTGATATGTCACCTGACACGTTTTCCTGTAACAGACACTGCCAAAGTTGGTTTCAGCATACAGTACACTATTGTAAGTCAGGTGGTGGAGGATGACATCAGGGGCCATCACATTCATTATTAAAATATTATCAAGTTATGTCGAGAACTTATTATATAATGTATACATTGTCCTAACTCAGATAATTTTTCAAGTTTGAAGAAAAGTCAAAGAAAAAACAGAAAATGCCAACATGTATTAGTGAGGCAGTAATCACTTAATTCAACTTAATATTATGCTGTTTGGGGCATAATATATAGATACAGCCTCAATGATTAAATTTAGAAATTTGTTTTGCTTTTTTTGACAACCGTACAAGTGTACCCTATTAACACAATAATGAATTTAATGTGGCTCTGATTTAAAGCTCACTGTAAGAGAGCCACCCTGTTCTCGAGTTTAATCACATCTGATGAGATCTCCATTCCACAAACATGATACCCTCACAAGTACTATGCTGATGTACTGAAGAATTACAGGACATCTGATGTGTGTTTCCTCTTGCTTATATTTTAAGTTTGACTTGACTTGTTCTTACAATTCCACGAAATGCTTCCCCTAGCACATGCAACTTGGGAGATTTGAGATGAAGTGAAAGTGCTGTCTGTGTGTGATGTACAGTATAGGATGTGGGATAGAGCCAAAGCCATCTGTGTGCATTTTAGTTCAGTTTTACCAAACTAGATAAATGTTACCTTAATCCTCACATTTCTTTTGTTTGCTTTTCAGTTACACCACAAATTGCAGCAAAGCATCCCTCCATTCAAAACCAAACTACTGCAGTATTTCAGTACAAAGGCAGTACAAAGGCCTGCAACACTTAAAGATTCAATACCCCTCTCAAGTTTTCTCTAAAATGCACATTCCTGTGTTGTGCACAGTCCTGAGTATCAATCATCTAAATGTCATGTAACTAAAGCATAATGCCTGTAGAAGTAGGACAGATTTAAATGTATAACATTACAGAAGCCCCATAATGTCTATAGTTCACCTATTGTCTGTTCAGCTGTATGTTGGCTCCTATGGAACATGTGGTTTTCGATTTATGAAGGTCTTTTTTTATGAATATTACATTACTGCTGATTTGATGGACCAGGGTAAGAGTTTTTACCATCATTCTTTCAACAGCCTCTACACCCTACGCAAACAAAACGTGTTGAAACATGCCAGAGCACTTAGGTATAGTTGACTGATGTCAATGCAAGTCAAATATCTAGAATCAGGTATAATTTAGGTACTTTTAACCCTTTGTAAGCTAAGCAATTTTGTTTGATGTCTTGCAAAAAAAATGGGGAGGAGACAATGAGCAATATAAGAAGGCATGGCCTAAAAATGAGCAAGAAATTAAGAAAAAGTTACAAGAAAACTTCCTGAAAATAAGCACAAAAAATTGATGAACACCAAAACATCTTGTTTTTAAAGTTTTTAGTCTACTGTTTTTTAAAAATAAAAGCTTTTTGAAGCACAAAAAAAAGAGTTTAAAAAAAGACTCAAAAAGTGCTGAAAAATGTAAAGAATGTATATGTATAAATTGTTTTTCTGTAACACATTTTTAAATATATAACTGAAAATTATGAACAGAATTTTCTATTTTTTTTTCTCAACTTCCCCCTTTTAACAAAATAAAATAAGCTAAGGCCATTTTCTTGTCACCTTTAACTAATTTATTGCAATTTATGGGACATTTCTTAAAAAGTTGCTCACTGACGTTTTTCCCATGTTTTCAAAAGAAATCAAACCAATTTGTTCATGTTCAACAGGTTCAGCAGCTGTAAAAGGCATCTGAAAGCAGCACAAGAAAACTGATGTCGATCCAGGTCTCAAAGGGTTAAGCTCATCCTGGTGCTTTATTTTTCTTGCATTGTTTTTTTTTTTTTTTTTACTGCTTTGTCACGATATCTATTTTCAGCTGCGACCCATTTCACAAACACGAAAATATTAACCTTAAATTGAAGTCAGATCAGATTTGAACCACTTCATCCATTTATTAGTCATTTGTTCAATTCGAGAAAAAAACAAAAACATAAATTCTCTATGTTAAAAACACCCTTCTAAATTACATAAAGTGTGACTGAAAAAGTCAGAATGACACAGCAGGGACTCAGTGCTTACATACAGTATATATACATTAGCTTTGCACTACTTTTCACCACCATTCTCTCTCTGAAGGTTTTTCTCAGACGCCTTTTAACATATAACATAACCATCTTTTCTATGGACAACGCAAACACAGATAGGCAGATTAGACAGTTTTTACTTAAGATGTTTAGAGCAGGATGAGGTCAATTCACTTTTAATATGATCCATATAATGAAATGACAATTACCAAAAAAAAAGCCATAATCAAGCCATAGTTACTGACCAAGTCAAAAGAGAATTTCCCCTCATGCCTACTGTAAATGTGCACCACATTTGAAAAGAGTATTAAAAAAGATAAAGTAAAGTATAAGGTCAATTCCCTTCAGTCTTCCATTCAGGAAGTCCAGTTGAGTGCACTGTGCTGAGTAAAATGAGATGCAAGGAGGCAGGGGAACTTTCGGGACGTGTTAGTTTGCAACCTCTCAGGCATTGCTCCTTTCCTCTATTGTGAAAGTCTCCATGGGGCCTTTGCTCAGAGCCTTGATGTCATTCAGGAGACCGGTCGGAGTCAAAATGTGAGAAGACCCTGGAAACAAAGTATAAAAAACTATTAGGGTCCCAGATCATAGCAAAAAAACATTTCACAATTCTGACTGGCTCCTGTAGGTTGCGTTAAACACCTGGGAAATAAAAACTAAGTTACAATTTAATGGGTGTTTCTAGACAAAAAGAGCAGTTGAATTGAAATTTATAATAATGTACTATATGAATCTGAATGGCCACAACTCAAAAGAGTCACCATCTGGATTCAATAAAAAAAAAACTACATAACATTGTTTTCATAGACACTGAGTAATAATAACAACAATAATAACTTAATTTATATAACACCTTCAAAAACAGAGTTTACAAAGTGCTTTGACAAAAACAAAGCTAAGCAGAAATGGGATACATAGACAGCGATACAACAACAGAAAGCCAAACAGTCGTATTGAGCACAAGCAAGAAAAAAATAGTACTGAAAAATGCAAATAATTTTTATGCCCTCAGAAATACATGATACTAACCAGTCAGCTATAATATTGTGTATTAGTGCTCACCTATGATGACCTCGCAGGATTTTACCGCCTGGGTGACCTCATAGGCACAGCGCATCTCAGAGAAACTGATTCCTCCAAGAATAAAAACAATGAGGCGTGAGCCAGTCCGGCGCTCGTCTTGAGCACTTGCTTTGTGCTTTTGGCGGGCACTGTGGAAAAGAGGGTGGGCGACAGACATTTACTGCCAACATTTCAAAGAAAAAGTGGGAGCTGCATGTCGAAATTGTGGAGGGAAACAGCAAAACCAACAACAAAGACATGAAAACACATCAGATCTAACTCTAGATTCCATAAACAGACCCAGATTATTTTTAATATTTAATGCAACGACAACGACACTTTAAACAATCCCTTAAAAAACACCACATTCATTCACAACACATTCAACACATTCAGCTGGAGCTGAAAGCAGGAGCACAAGTCATCACTAGAGGGCGCTAACTTATCAGCGTCTCACTGTCTGCCTTTAGTTGTAAAAGCAAAAAAAGGACCTTCTGTGTGCAAAACGCGGCCCCTTTGACGGCAACTGACAGTAGGAGAAATATATCAGTATTTTTTAATTAGTCATGAGTGTTGGCTATCACAGAGTCTTCTGCAGGAACATTTGACATTAAGTTGGAAATTAGTATCAACTAGAAAAAAAGCCAGATAGGAGTATCTCTAGCAGCTTTTAGAATTATTTCCAGAAACTATTGACCTACTTCTGGTATGATCACAAACAAAAATGCTACTGTACCTGACAGCCCCGGAGCCGTTCCAGGCAGCAGGACACTCAGACTGGTGAGGCCACTCTTTGGTGTCAAGTTTGTTCTCCACGGCATCCTGAAGGTCACAGTTTTATTTTTATTTATCCGTCATTTGTGAAAGTGTGATCACCTCTCGTTGGCAGGAAAACATAAATTTAAGTATTAACCTCTGTTTGTATTTATGAGAGAGCATCCCTCTTACATTCATACACACAGGACTCTTTTTTTTGGAGTTTAACAGCGCAGTGGTTACCCTACTAATGTTATGAGTTTCGACTCGGTACTTCAGTATTTCCCCTCTATCTCTACATTTGAAACACAGGTTTGGCTTTTCACTTTAATGACATAAAAGCATGCAATCTATGAAACTTCTTTAAATAGTAGAGGAGCCCTCTAAAGAACTCTAAAGTAGGTGTAGTCTCTGGAATATTAAAAAAACACATCACTGTATGACAATTTCTGCTGCTAACTACAAGATGAATAAGGGGTGACAAAATACAAAAAAGTAGAAAATCAATCTGCTGTCAAGCACTTCAGTCTCAGAGACGGAGTTTAAATTTTAGTTGTGATTCTAAACTTATAGTGCTCATTGTTTTTTGTACTTAGAACATTTTCACTAAAAATTCAATGCTATTTTTCATGGTTGAAACCAGTTTATGCTGACACACTGCACAAAAGAGTCAGTTTCGTGCTGCAAGAGGAAACTTTGATCACAGTTTACAGGAAACCAGGTACTCAGGTGGTGTTAGAAAGGGCTTTTCAGGTAATAACAGGAAAGGGATGTGAAAATGAGGAGAGGACATAAAAGATCGTATTATGTTAAAGATCAGATAAGTTCTTCATTTTTGGATAATTTTTCATTTTAATTTAACTAGTTTTTATCATTAATTTAAAGTCAACACAAATCATATTTGCAAAAAAATTTAACCATGAGACTTTGGCTTTTACTTATTAAAAAAACATTTCCTCATCTGACATCATATGATACCAAAAAATGAAATTTCAGTTCTGTGGGATTACAGAACTGAGAGGCAGCAATTAGGTTTTAGAAAGTACCTTATTTTGTTACCAAGTCACTGGCATAACTCCTCTCAGTTCCTCATCTCTTTCTGAGAATTCGGCTCAACAGCAGAGATTTTTAATGTAACAGCTGCAAAGCTGATATTATCTGTGGTTGACAGATCATATAACGTAAACTCAAAAGCAAACTTCCTCACAAGGATAAAAAGCTACGTTAATGTGCTGTGTGCGTGACATCTCTCTTTTTAAAAGTACAAACGTACACAAGGCAGCACCGTACCTCTGTTTTAACACAAAACATCTCACCTCTATATAATAACCTCTGAAAAGGAACACATTTAACATACTGCCAAATCTTCTGAGGATCAGTACAGAGACATGTTGCTGAGACGGAAGGATCATCCCCAGAGATCGGCACGCAAGTGGTGCATTATTGTGCCTAATGGATGCTGAGATGCAGTACACAACAACACAAACAAATATGTAACACTGCTTATCAGATGACCTGAATCTGATAATTTCCTTTTGTCGTGCTTTCACAGTTCTGTTCATTTTGTCTCACAGATTCCATTCAGAGGGGGACTGAGGCAGCACAGTGACCTAGATTGAGCTATATGTTGAGATTTGTAGGACGGAACTCACGTCAATGCCGGATATCCTACATCCTATCTGTACAACTTAAAACCAAGCTTCCTAGCTGCACCCAGATCCCTTTCTCTGGAGTTATGCTGCTTAATTCATGTTCAGCCGGAAAGTGTTTCTAAAGAACAGTGTGTAAACTGGAATGCAATCAGGTGTAAATGTTGTGTGATTGTGCAGAAATGTTAGCTGCTAACAGAGTACATTATATAACAAGGTAATCTGCTCTCACTGACCTCCATGACATCTTTTATGACAGGAGTCCATCTGGAGAGGTTGTATGTCTCATCCTGGGAACGATCTCGCCTGGTCGGTTTGCGAGAGAAGAAACTAGGCTGGAAATAAAAGCACAAGAAACAGTGAGCCAGATTCAGTTGAGACTGAATGAAAGAACTGAACAGATAAACCAGACAAGAACGAAGATGACACAACAAAAAAAACCCAGAGTGAACCACAGTGAAAAACCAAGCAGCCAGCTACAATTAGTCATTTTTATAGTTTGAAGTAGGTACTCTCATCTACAATCAATACCCTTGAAAAGCATCAATACAATCAATCTTTTCCTCCTTTTTCTCCACATACCGATGTGATGATAGGGACCCCCAGCTCTTTCCAGTTCAGGATGTACTCTCGTTCATCCTCGATCTTCACGTGCTGGATGAGTTTGCTTAAGTTCTCGTCTGTTGTTCCTGTTTACAAAAAAAGCAGTGTGAAAACCTGATGATAGTTTATCAGGGCTGCTTTTTTTAACTCCAATAATTAGCCTTGATCAGCAAAGAAAAAAATAGTTTTTTGTCTCATCTATGGTGTTTTTTGGGGGGGATATCTATCACTGTTAAAAACACAGCGTGTGTGTAATATTTAGGGGAATTTAGTGGCATCTAGCAGTGAGGACGGCAAGCCGCCGAAACGTCTCCAAATTATAATTACAGATTGACAGATTATTGGCCAAGCCGATTATTGGGGCTGATATTTGGCATTTTGCCAATTATCTGTATCAGCATTTTGTTTTGATGATCTCCGATAAAATTATTTAACTACAAAGTGAAAAGAAAGTGTCAGCATGGGGGAAACGTTTACTTTGTAAACCTCAGGGAGCTATTTTTATTTATTCATTTTTATTTACATTTTTCACCTGACTTTATTTAAAAAAAAAAAAAAAAAAAAAAAAGATGCTGGGATCTTTCTGTATGTAACGTTTCAGTTTGGATTCAACATTTGCTAAAGGCATTTTAAACAAAGTTTTGTGCTGGAGTTTGTTATATTCAGGAGGTTATTACCAGGAGCTGAAGTATCTGCAGTGGTCTCGTCCTCTCTATCACAAAGGGACCCAGTGATTTAAACCGCTAAAAACACTGAATAAATCAGTCTCACTTTAAAAATCTGTGTTTTTTCTGAAGCTCTCATTGCAAAGAGGCTGCTAACTACAGTGGGCAACATGAACAGCCTTATCTAAAGTCAGTATGTGGAAATTCAGTGGGACACATATATGTATGTGTATGCATATATATGGATATATGTGTGTATGCTTGCATGTATGTCAGTCTGTGCGTGCAAATAAGTGTATGTACATAAGTTAGAGGTGAAGTTCACAAATGTATTTAACTGATTACCTGAGAAGAGGTACGAAATAATAAAGGTATCCATTTTTGTATTGCCATTTTGTTTAATTTTTATCTTATTCTGTTTTTTTTTTTTTTACATGTTCAAATTATCTACCTGTATCTAAATGTCTATCCATTCATGCAATGTAGACAAATACGACAATAAAAGATGATTAAAAATCAACTAAAGGATTAGTCTATGAACTGTTCTGTATAGTAGTCAACTGAGAATTTCTGTCAGGACAGACAACCCAACAGTTTATACCTTGACTGATTCTCATCGCCTCTTACCATTTTTGAAACTTCTCTCTTTAACTCTGCACTCTGTAAGGTCCCTGGAAGTTACACTGCAAAACACCACATTACCAAATGCTGCAAGAGAAGACTGTCATACCGCTGAGGCTGAAGATGTAGAGCAGCACAGCTCTGATCTTGTCGTGGATCTTGTACGGGTGGAGCAGCACAGGCAGCAGGGTCCTCATGGGATCTCTCACCTTCACTCCCTCCACGTCTGACCCCACTGCAAGGTCCTACACAGAGACAAAGCAGTTTCTTTTAAATTTCCTTTCAAGCTGGGAATATAGTGAAAGTTTTGAATATCTATTCATGACGCTCCACATATTTCACATCTGGAATCTGACCACTGTAAGTAACATACCGCAACACACTGTCCCGTCACTTTATTAGGGCAGACATTTAAACTCATAAGGCTTTCTATGCAAATGTTATCCCTCCCAACGCCTACCTGCTGACTTGTTCAAACAAATCTGAGTGATAAAAATGTTTGGCACTTGCTGCACCAAAACAGATGAGGGAGCACAGACAGACCTGTTCAGCTTTGCAGAGTTTCTCCACGTTGTTTGAGAAGTGTTCCATGCAGTCCTCGGCCAGCTGCAGATGAATTGTTTTCTTGAATTCAGAAAGAGAGAAAAGTTAAGAACACTATAACAAGGACCTGGTATTCCTGCAGGACTTTCAAAATGATTCCCCTTAATGGAAGACAAATACATTCATCTAAGGGGCCAGAGAGGATGACTTCCTGTTCTGATTTGCTGCTAAAAACATGATGTCAACCCCACATAATAGCAGGCTTTGGAGGCACCACACCCAGCCACCATGATGAACCACAATGATCACTCAGCTTTATAACTACAGACACCACTCCAAAAATAATTTAATAAACACTGGTGCCACATACCTCGGTCACCTGTTTACGGAATGCGGGCATCTTCTTCATCATCTGAGCCAAATTGCTAATTGTGATCTGGAAAAACAATGAAAAATGAACTATGAAGACTAACTGAACTCCAGGTATCAGAGAAGCACAAAGAAACCAAAGCACAGTACCTTCCCATCTGGCTGTTTCTTGCTAGCAGATATTTCCTTTACCAACTTGCGGATTTGTCTGTTGTGAGAAAAAAATGGGGTTAATGTTTGGGGCTGAGAAACACAGCATGGGATACCTCTGTCCTTAGATCTTCGGCACTTACTCTGTGACTTCAGCAATGTGCTTGTGCCTAAGCTTCACCCAGAGCAGGTCATCCTCATTCAGCAGGGCCTGCTTCTCTGAGCCATCTTTGGACTTGTACCTGGCCACAAAAAATAAACCAAATAGTTGGTTTTAGCTAGAAATGTATTACCTTAAGGGGTAATTACAGTGTGGACACTATTTTTCCATGTTTTTGTTTCTAGGTGACTAATGGGAATTTTTGAAACTGGTTTAGTACTGAGCAAGAAGCGCTGCAGCCAGCAGCTTTGACACAGGCTGCAATGTAATGTAACGTAATGTATTTATTTTTGTCTCTGACGTTTTGAGATTGTTATTCTAAATGTCTGACAACATTATACCTAAGAACCCCATGGAGATGGAGCTTTTTTTAAAATAACATCCTTTAGTTTTAACCAGAAACAGCGCCAAAATCACCAACGCCAACGCTTCCAGATTCCATTTAAATAAACGGTAAATTTAGAGTGTGTAAAGACTGCATGTTTTCACATCAAAATGGATGAATTAAGGGTTTATTTCCAACAAACCAGGGCTGGTAATGGGTGAAAAATGGGGGGAGACAAACCAAAACTACTTTTTTTGTGAATTTTGTTTAGTTTCTGTCAACTTCATGAAGTGTATTTTACAATGCTAAAATGATAAAACCGTTTATGTAAATAGAGTCTGGTGATGAAAATTAGGGGGTTGTTAAACAAAGTTAAACTAAAAGGATCTTACTCTTCAACAAAAAAGTTCTATCTCTGTAAGGGATCTTTTCTGTAATGTCTGAAACTTAAAATGACAGTCTAGGCCTGTCAGTGGCAAAAAACAAGCACTTTAAGTGGACATAAACTGTTGGTGCGAACATGTCCCGAGTGGTTTCATTACAGCCAGTTTCACTCTCACTCACTACTGAACTGATTTCAAAATCGTTCTTCCAATTAGTCACACAGACACAAAAACATGGGAAAATAGGGCCCAGGTTGAAAAATACTTCAATTACCCTTTAAGGTAATACATTTACACTCAAAAATATCAAACTTAACCTTTAATTTAAAAAAAACAAAGCTTATCTGCCATAAAAGAATGGGGATATGGTGCTTTACATATATTATGTATGACTGTAAAAAATGCTAAGATTCAGTAAGGCTTGTATTACTTGTAGGTGTCGCTCTGTATGTCAATGAGGTCATAAGCCATAGCCTGGTAGGTCAGTTCATGCAGGATGGGACTGACGGGGTCAAACCCTCTCTCCACTATCAGCAGCTGGGCCTGGGTCTTTCCCTTTAGATGAGGGGAAAACACAGATTAAAAACATTAAACATACCACTTCATTTTTAAAAATAAAAACAGCGGTGACATATAGTCTTTTTCCTTGCTTAACTGCTACCCAGGATCCAACAGAAGCTTTTCTGATTTGAATTTTCTGTTGAAGTGCAGCAATAATCCAATCTGCTTAAGGCAAAGGAGGTCATCTATATTCTTTTACAAGCTCTCAGTGGAAAATAATACCGCATTTCTAGGTTCGCATTTCTCCCTGGGCTGAGATTTTGTTTATTCCGTGAAGTATCTTTGTTCATGAGGTGCATCACCTTTTTCTTGCCGCTGTCATCCAGCTCGTAGTGTTTGGCCAGCTTGTTGTCCACCAGCTCTGCTAGGATTTTGGCGTTCTCCATGTTGCTGTCCCTAGTTATGATATAAATTGTTTTTCATGAGTTATCAAAGTCAAGTTAGTGCACGACAAGGCTGCAAAATATCAGAGGGAAAAGATATTTATAGAAAAATGGCTTTAAATCACCCGAGGCAAGTGTTTTTGAACAAAGTTTTTCAGCTTAATGCGGTCTGACGCTTGCTGTTTTACGCGTATAATTTAAGCGTGTACTCTGGGGAAAAATTAAATCATACTTCATGTAAGATAATAAAAGCCAAACACTGCTGTTTTTTGGAATTTGAATGTTAGATTAAGCTAAGTGAGGTGAAAACAGTATAAATAAGTTAGGTAACATATGATCTCGATTTCAGCTTTTCTCATAAAAGGTCGCTGCTTAGGGCTTGAGGTGTGTTCTTAGCTGTGAAACCAAATCTTCTCTGGCTTACTTCTTGTATCTGACCCCTGGGTACTCGTCCAACGTGGCACACAGCGTGACGAGCTGGTCCGCGAGTGTCTCCAGTGTCTTCTCTTTGTCCTGACTGTGCGGACTGTAGATGCTTTGGAAAGCCCCTGGATTGTCGCATGTGAACACCTGAAAAGCATTTAACACACTGGAGTGAAAAATATGTACTGTTTAATTAAACAATTTGTATATAATAATGAAATTAAGCAGCCTGTAAATCTTTTCTTATACGCTATAAATACCTGGATATCAACAGAAATAAATAAAATATCCAAACAATGAAAGCATTAATACCTTTTTTTTTAAAAAATACAGAGAGAACAACCAGTTACAGTTCATGAGCCCCTGGCAAAATACAAAGTTTACTAAATCATTACATCATAGCTTAAAGCGGCCAACACCCATTAGATTCACTTAAGACAATGCAACTCTCTTCTTCCCCGAGGCAACATGACACTACCCACTGAGTTAATTTTTGCCTTGGTTAGCAAGTTACCGTCTGGATAAAAAGAGGAAATGGGACATTACAAAAGACGTTAAACAAAGGTTGATTATCCTCCGCAGCCACTTCCTTGTGCCTCCTGAGGCATGAAGGACATGTTTATTTCCTTACAGACTCGGATGTACTTTGCACAGTAGAGCTTCATGTTGTTGAACAGGTCATCAGGGCAGTCTGTGGGATGAATAAAAGGTTTTCGTGATCAAAACATTTTCAGAGATGTCAGTTATTTTACTATCATGGTTGATTAAGTCAGTGGTTCAAGTTGCTTACAGTCAGTGAAATATACATATGCCGCTTTGTATTTGGGTTTGGGCTTGAAGTCGGCAATAAAGGCCTCCACACACTATGAAATGAAATGACATTTAAGATATCACAACAAAGTTTGATGTAAAAAAAAGGCATATTTTGCAGAAATGAAAACTTAAATCTGAATGGTACATCATTACGGGGATATAATGGCAAACCTTAGCGGTCGGTGATATGAAGTAGATGGCCTTCATTTCTGGAACAGGCTCTCTGTTTTTGTACAAGTCCTCCACAACTTCAGAAACAAAACATTTTATTGTAACAGAGTAGCTACAGACATCCACACACAGACTGCAGTCAGTTCATGATGTAAAAACTTGTGTGTAACTGTTATGGAAACCTACTTGTTATTTTCTCGGACATCAGATCGGACATTTTGCAGCATGAAGAGAGCAGTTTGGTGGTGAAGGAGTCTAGAATCAATATCTGTGAAGAAGATGAGTATGTACCTGTCAGTCAACTCTGTAACACTTTCACATGTTGCCAGGAATTACAAAACTATTCGAAAATATCACAGTGCATATGTGGAATCAGTGACATAAAAAATTGGATCTGTAATTGCGGAGTTTGTCCATTCCTGCAAACACAAGTTTATGATTCTGCACTGAGTACATGGAAATGGTCCTACCTTCCATACTTCAGATTTCCTGCAGTCTGTAATAATTGTATCTTTTATTCCTGTAAGAAAAACACAAGAGCATGACTCATGAAAAACAAGAACACGAGAAAAAAAAATCTGTTCATGACTACACTATTTTAGCTGTAGCTTAGTTTCGGTGCTGAAACACTTGTGTTGGACAGAAATCAAATGACTAGGCAATAACTTTGACAATCCATTAGTTGCATAAGTCACTGATCGAGTAAACAGCCTTACTCAAAGAATTGTACCTGATTATGTGTTTAATACCATTTACATCACACACAATGCTAAGAGACAAGTTTGCCAACCGTGTGTGTGTGTGTGTGTGTGTGTGTGTGTGTGTGTGTGCGTCTGTAGCTTGATAAAGCAAGTCAGTCTAAAGAGTCTAAAAATCACAGCACCTGAAGTGTCTCTTCATTGATTTATATTCCATTAGGAACACCTGATGAAAACTGATGCAGTCTAATAAAACCAGTGGTGAAATGTAATTGAAGACATTTACTCAAGTACAATATTTACGATAAAATTTGGGGTACTTGTACTTAACATGTGCCTTTCCATTACATGCGACTAAATACTTCTACTCCACTACATCTCAGAGTGAAATATTGTACTTTTTTCCTCATTACAAGTGTCTGACAGCTTTTGTTACTTTTCAGAATACATTTTTTCCTCCCCTTCCTGACCAGTGAAAACCACATATCTCCAAATGAGGTGGACATGTTTTTTGTTAATCTGAGAGATGAAGTTTTCCTTTTAGAATTCTCCTACTTGTTAAACTAAATGAAACAACATAAAAACATTCTTGGATTAGCTGGAAAATGCATTGGCATAAAGCTGAAAACTGGTCTGTTTTTCTGACACCATGAAACATTTACTTTTTAGAAATACATTGTTCTCACAGGACAGCTGTGCTACAATCATATGATGATCTTATAGAATATAATCAATTACTTCAGATTTAACACCAACAGTATATAAAGGAGTTAATAGGAGCACGACCTGAAACATCTACGGTAATAAAATGCAACACACACATTAATGCAGCAGAAACAATCAATCCAAAAACATATAACATTTAAACACTAACAGGAAACATTTCACTGCGCAGTGAGTATTTTTACTTAGGGCACGTACACTTTGCTGATATTACTTGGGCTACATCATCAGTTCTGAATGCAGAACTTGTTGTGGAGTCATTTCACAGTGTTGTATTAGTACCATAAAGGTTATAAATAATTCCTCCAGGACTTAATAAAGCTACCCTGCGATGCATCCTAATGTTACCTTCATGAAGAATCTAATGTTCGACAGATGTTGGTTTTTCAGGGCTGATACGGATACCGATTATCATTAGTTAATGATACAGATAACTGATATTTGGAACAGATAAGCATTTACAATAAAAATGAAAATCTTTCATTCAATAGTTAGAATTTGGAATGTAACAAAACACAAAACTTTGTTAAAATGCCTTTAGTAAATATTTAATAAAAACTGAAACATTCAACATCAAATGCAGCAAGTCTCCCACTTTTTTTAAGTCAAGTAAAAATTTAAATAAAATAATTAAATAAAAAAGCCCCCTCAGATTTAGCAAAGGTAAAGTTCCTCCCAAGCTGACAATTTCTTTGCAATTTTGGATTAATTAATGTTATCAGCAATCATTAATATAAAATGCTGATACAAATAGTTAGCAAAACGCCAAATATCTATATCATATTATATATTTCTATATGTAGTGTGTAAGATATAAGACTGAAATACTGATTATAACCTTAATAAGTCTTGACTTAATGTATTGAGTGGATTCGTTTCAGCTACATGTACAGTTGCCTACGAACCAGACTAATGAGTGTAACGTTATGATTTCTCTTATTTGAAACCCAAACCGAAACAGTCATATCTGCGACACCTTTATCATAACCTAAACCCAACCGAGATCAACGCTATAGGAAGTTTTTATCGAGGGAGAAACAAACGTCGACAAGTTGACATCATGTTGTTGTCAGTAAACGTTAGCTAAAGCTACTTCCAGCAGTGTTGTGTTAACATTAGCCTGCTGGTGTATGAGGTGGGGCTCCAGGCGAAACAAAGTGACCTCACGGTCTCCGACCAGCGTTACTCACTCCAAAACTTCACTGAAAGGGGCAGTTTCGGTAACATTGTGATAAACATAGGTGTCAAGTGTTGTGAGTCTTCCCTCATTTCAAGTTTGTAAACTTCCGTTGCGACAAACAGCAGAATGAAACTTAGCTGTTAACTGTCATTACAAGATGCGAAGTCACAAAGTAAGAAAGGGCTCCTAAAAACAGCCCGTAACGTTAGTTTAAAGCTATTAACATTTGAAAACAACGTTTTGCACTGTTTCGTATGCAGAGTAAAACACTCTCCCGTTGGGGTAAACTTACTTTTCCAAACTACTCTTTTCAGCCCGTGATCTGCGCCCGTTGCCATCTTGTTTTTTTTTCATTTCCCTGCGCCTCTTCCGGTCCCGTGTCCTCCATGGGGCTATTCCTCACACTCTGACGCTACCTGCGACAACAAGTGTGCGACGGAGCGCTGCTGTAGTTTTTAATACCGCATACCACAGATAGATCAATGATCTGTTATAAATCTGGATACAGCCGTGGAGGTGGGACCTCGTTCATTCCTATGAGAGCTGCTCATTGCGCATGAAGCAGAAAAAGCTCTTTTTTTTCCGGTCAGAAATCATGTGTAAAATATCCGAGTCTACGGGCCCATTGCAGAGTTTGCGTAGTAGAGATTAACAGTAGCCGAACGCTGCCGAGCGCGGCCGAGCGGTTAACTCCTGCCGGCGGAGCGACTGACTTCCGGATTAGCGTTTCGGCTGGTTTGAATGGTGGTCCAAAGAATTTAATCTTGCTTTTAGACCATCCAAATGTCATCATCTGTCTGGTTTACATCCAGACAGGGATACCCCGCCGCATACCAGTGGTGAAAAAAGTACTCAGATCTTAAAAGTCCTCAGAAGTTGCTCAGTATTACTGAGTAGAAACACTCAGTTCCAGATATTGTGCTGTACTGCCTGTATTGCAACAAATTTATAAACTAAACTAAATGAGGCTGAGTAAAGTCCTGTTTTCCAAATTTTACTTTTACAAAAGTAAAAGTGGTCTATTTATTATTCAGAGTGGCTCACTGTTTAATCCTCATTGTCTTCTTATTTTTATTGTCTTTAATTGCTTTTTTCTTACTTTTTTAAAAAACTTAATTAATTTAGTACCTTAATTGGCCTCCAGAGATGCCTGTTGTATTACTTTTATTCCTTTGAAATTCCTTTATTCTTGTTGACTTTTTGTTTTCATATTTTGTTCTTGCCTTTGTGTTTGACTCTTCTAGACCTTCCTCTGTTTAGCATTTTTTTTTTTAAATTTAATTTCCCTGAGCTCCTGCCTTTGCTTTGACTTTAAAATCACTTTGTAAACATCTGTTTTTTACAGGTGCTTTATAAATAAAGTTATACATTTCAAAATAATATAGATTATAGGCCATCCCAGTGATATTAATGTGTAGCTTCACTTTAATGTTGCAGCTGGTAACAGTTGAGCTAACTTTTTCTCATATACAGCTGGTAGAATAACCTAATTTTGGCTAATATACCATAAGTCATTACTTGATTCAGGGTATATAGGTCTATTAATAATCTAAATTTACCAAGTAACTGGTGGGCCTAAGTGGTGTTATCTAATCTAGACTACCCTTGCTCTGGCATTTTTATTATGTATTAAAATATAGATATAAAACTATAGGCTGTGTCCTCATCGTAGCAAGTACAATCAGGAGCTATGCAATTAAAATCTTTACTTTCTAAGTCAAAATTGAGAGACAAAAAATCTTATATACAGTGTTCTTAAGGACATAAAAAGTCTTTTTTTTCAAGTCAAAATAATAAGATACTATTTCTTAATTCTGAGCTAATTAGAAAAAAAGCGTACAATATTATAAATCAGGATTCTGACTTAAATCAAAATAATGAGTCACGTGAGTCAAAATGTTGAGATATTAAGTTTAAACATGAGATAATAAGTCAAACTTCTGACTGACTCAGTTTGAATTATGAAATATAATACAAAGTTTGCTAAATCATTATATCACCTTATACCTACTTTTTTTTTTAAATACAGAGAGAACAACCAGTTACAGTTCATGAGCCACTGGCAAAATACTAAGTTTGCTAAAACATTACATCATACAGTAGCTTAAAGCAAGCATCCTTATAGACTCGGATGTACTTTGCACAGTAGAGCTTCATGTTGTTGAACAGGTCATCAGGGCAGTGTGTGGGACGAATAAAAAGTTTTCGCGATCAAAACATTTTCAGAGATCTATTTGTCAGTTATTTTGCTATCATGGTTGATTAAGTCAGTGGTTCAAGTTGCTTACAGTCAGTGAAATATACATATGCCGCTTTGTATTTGGGTTTGGGCTTGAAGTCGGCAATAAAGGCCTCCACACACTATGAAATGAAATGACATTTAAGATATCACAACAAAGTTTGATGCAGAAAAAAGGCATATTTTGCAGAAATGAAAACTTAAATCTGAATGGTACATCATTATGAGGATATAATGGCAAACCTTAGCGGTCGGTGATATGAAGTAGATGGCCTTCATTTCTGGAACAGGCTCTCTGTTTTTGTACAAGTCCTCCACAACTTCAGAAACAAAACATTTTATTGTAACAGAGTAGCTACAGACATCCACACACAGACTGCAGTCAGTTCATGATGTAAAAACTTGCGTGTAACTGTTATGGAAACCTACTTGTTATTTTCTCGGACATCAGATCGGACATTTTGCAGCATGAAGAGAGCAGTTTGGTGGTGAAGGAGTCTAGAATCAATATCTGTGAAGAAGATGAGTATGTACCTGTAAGTCAACTCTGTCACACTTTCACATGTTGCCAGGAATTACAAAACTATTTGAAAATATCACAGTGCATATGTGGAATCA